>NC_053022.1:291077078-291377078 GCF_003073215.2 Triticum urartu
ATCAATCTCAGAACATAGTGGATACTAGGGATCAAACCCTAACAAAACTAACTCGATTACATGATAGATCCCATCCAACCCTTCACCGTCCAGCAAGCCTACGATAGAATTACTCACGCACGGTGGTGAGCATCATGAAATTGGTGATGGAGGGTGGTTGATGATGACGATGGCGATGGATTCCCCTCTCCGGAGCCCCGAACGGACTCCAGATCAGCCCTCCCAAGAGGTTTTAGGGCTTGGCGGCGGCTCCGTATCGTAAAACATGATGAATTCTTCTCTCTGATTTTTTTCTCCCCGAAACCAAATATATAGAGTTGGAGTTGAGGTCGGAGGAGCTCCAGGGGGCCCACGAGGTAGGGGGCGCGCCCTAGGGGGGCAGGCACACCCCCCACCCTCGTGGACAGGTGGTGGGTCCCCTGGCCTTCATCTTTTGCAAGGATTTTTTATTATTTCCGAAAAGTTGTTCCGTGAAGTTTCAGGTCATTCCGAGAACTTTTGTTTCTGCACATAAATAACACCATGGTAATTCTGCTGAAAACAGTGTCAGTCCGGGTTAGTTCCATTCAAATCATGCAAGTTAGAGTCCAAAACAAGGGCAAAAGTGTTTGGAAAAGTAGATACGACGGAGACGTATCAAGTACCAACTATACCATGCTCCATTAAAAGAAACTATGTTAAAACTGCTTTATGTGATCTTGGAGCCGGTGTTAGTGTTATGCCTCTCTCTTTATATCGTAGACTTGATTTGAATAAGTTGACACCTACTGAAATATCTTTGCAAATGGCTGATAAATCAACTGCTATACATGTCGGTATTTGTGAGGATGTGCCTATTGTGGTTGCAAACGTTACTATTTTAATGGACTTTGTTACTCTTGATATTCCCGAGGACGGTAGTATGTCTATTATTCTTGGAAGACCCTTTTTGAATACTGCAGGGGCTGTTATTGATTGCACCAAAGGCAGTGTCACTTTTCATGTTAATGGTAATGAGCATACGGTACACTTTCTGAGGAAACAACCTCAAGTCCACAGTATCAATTCTATTGGAAAAATTTCAACAATTACTATTGGAGGTTTTGAATTTCCTCTTCCTACTGTCAAGAAGAAATATGATATTCTTATTGTTGGGGACATGCATATCCCCGATGAGGTAACCTAGTGTTATTCGAAATTTCTTCGGTTCCATGTTATTCGGAATGAGTTTGTTAACAAGACTTGATCAACCTTGTTAGTGGATTCCTTTTGATGAGCATGAGATGGATGAAGTTAGAAAACACAACTCTCGTTACCCTCTTTTTACTTTCTATTATTTATATTAAATAAAGAAAAATAGTATTTCTCTGTCTGTTTTCTAAATTATCAATGCAATAAAGAATATCCCGAAAATAGAAGTTCTCCAAATGCCCTGAAATTTAAATATGATTTTTTCTGGAATATTTGAGAATATGTGGCACTGAAAACACAGCAGGGGAGCAAGCACCTGGCCACGAGGGTCCAGGGCGCGCCCACCCCCCTAGGCGCCCAAATATAATCTCCCTCGTACCGCGGAAGTTCGGCCGTGTGAATGGCCTTGTGATAATTTCTTGAGAGCAGTCAGGATTTACGATGATTTTTATGAGTTGGCTGAGAATGCAGGCCTCACCGCCTTCCTCCACGACCAACGCGAATAGTATCTCTTACTCACCAATATCTTTCTGCAAAACTTTCATTTCCATGCTAGGAGCTCACCACCTACGGTGGAATTTTATTTATATGATGAGCATAAGGAGATTTCACTTCGTGATTTCTGTCGGATTGTTTCAAAGCGGTTAAATCTTAACCGTACTAAGGGCCCCGTCCTTGGAGGCATCTTCGCCTCGCGCCTCGTTGCATGATAACCCACAAGTATAGGGGATCGAGGGTAGAGTATTCAACCCAAACTTATTGATTCGACACAAGGGGAGCCAAAGAATATTCTCAAGTATTAGCAGCTGAGTTGTCAATTCAACCACACCTCGAAACTTAATATTTGTAGCAAAGTGTTTAGTAGCAAAGTAATATGATAGTAGGGATAACGGTAGCAAAAGGTAACAGCAATAAAAGTAATGTTTTTGGTATTTTGTAGTGATGATAGCAATAGCAACGGAAAAGTAAATAAGCGAAGAAAAATATATGGAAAGCTCGTAGACAATGGATCGGTGATGGAGAATTATGCCGGATGCGGTTCATCATGTAATAGTCATAACCTAGGGTGACACAGAACTAGCTCCAGTTCATTGATATAATGTAGGCATGTATTATGAATATAGTCATCCGTGCTTATGGAAAAGACCTTGCATGACATCTTTTGTCTTACCCTCCCGCGGCAGCGGGGTCCTTACAGAAACTAAGGGATATTAAGGCCTCCTTTTAATAGAGAACCAGAACAAAGCATTAACACATAGTGAATACATGAACTCCTCAAACTACGGTCATCACCGGTAAGTATCCCGATTATTGTCACTTTGGGGTTAACGGATCATAACACATAATAGGTGACTATAGACTTGCAAGATAGGATCAAGAACACTCATATATTGATGAAAACATAATAGGTTCAGATCTGAAATCATGGCACTCGGGCCCTAGTGACAAGCATTAAGCATAGCAAAGTCATAGCGACATCAATCTCAGAACATAGTGGACACTAGGGATCAAACCCTAACAAAACTAACTCGATTACATGATAGATCCCATCCAACCCATCACCGTCCAGCAAGCCTATGATGGAATTACTCACGCACGGCGGTGAGCATCATGAAATTGGTGATGGAGGATGGTTGATGATGACAATGGCGACGGATTCCCCTCTCCGGAGCCCCGAACGGATTCCAGATCAGCCCTCTCGAGAGGTTTTAGGGCTTGGCGGCGGCTCCGTATCGTAAAACACGATGATTTCTTCTCCGTGATTTTTTTCTCCCCGAAACTCAATATATGGAGGTGGAGTTTGAGTCAGAGAGGCAACAGGGGGCCCACGAGGTAGGGGGCGCGCCCCCCACCCTCGTGGCAAGGTGGTGGGCCCCCTGGCCTTCATCTTTGGCAGGTATTTTTCTTATTTTCTGAAAAGTGTCTCTGTGAAGTTGCAGGTCATTCCGAGAACGTTTGCTCCTGCACATAAAGAACACCATGGTAATTCTGCTGAAAATAGCGTCAGTCCGGGTTAGTCCCATTCAAATCATGCAAGTTAGAGTCCAAAACAAGGGCAAAAGTGTTTGGAAAAGTAGATACGTTGGAGACGTATCACTGCACACTTTAACATACCCATTAGGCATTATGAGAAGGAAGAGAAGTTGCTGCCTCCTGTTTTTCTAGACTATAAGATTATGGTAGCACATGATTTTATCGTTAAGAATAAGGAAAAGATGCTTAAGTACAAGCTAATATTTGATAAAAATCACCCTGAGACTATTACTTTGCCTGCTCCTTCCTTGTTTGACTTATCTGCAAGCAAGTACCTTGTTCCACAGGAGGCCATTCACGCCTACCGAAACCCCACACCAGCTACAGAGCCAGAGCCGGAACCACAATTTGATCCTCACCGGCAGTCTGTTTATTAGTGGAATCTGGAAGAGATCGCCAACCAGTGGCACCAGGGGGATTCTTCTCAGTATGACCCCAACTATTACTTTGGATATTCGCCAGGCCAGTCGTGGCCATAGTAACTTAGGCCAAAACCTAAGCTTGGGGAGTACGTATTTCTCACCGACATTACATTCATATTCACACACCCATGCTAGTTGTCGATGCTCATACTTTTTCATTGTAATATCCATGCTAGTTTATTTCCCTTTTTTATTCTTTCTTCTTGTGTGTTTGATTAACTTTAAGAAAAACCAAAAAAACTTGTAGCTTTTGGTTAGTTTACTTTCCATGCCTACAGTAGTAGTAATTAAAAGAAAACCCAAAAAGATTTCTCGTTCTTCTTTTGCTTGTTGGGAGCTTTACCGTGTAAATAGTTTTGTTTCTTTTCTTTCCTTTGGGGGTCGAGAGGAGAAGACCATAATGAAAATGTTAAAGTGGCTCTCATATGCATTAGTGTTGATCTAACAAAGAGCCCATATTACATTGTCTTCTCTCTTGAATTGAATGCTTGCAGATTCCAGCTTAGTCCAATGCACGTGCACTATTATTATCCACACTATTCGGTCGTGCAAGTGAAAGGCAATAATGATGATTATATGATGAACTTATCGAGATGAGAAAAGCTGGTATGAACTCAACCTCTCTTGTTTTTGTAAATATGATCAGTTCATCATTCCTGATTCAGCCTATTATGAGTAAACATGTTTGCAATGACAATTAGAGATTATAGTTGCTTATGCCATGCTTAATTAGCTAGGAGCTTATAATGGTTTACCTTGCATGGCAACATGCTATTAACATGGATGTGATGTGGTATGATAGGGTGGTATCCTCTTTTGAACGATTCGAGTGGCTTGACTTGGCACATGTTCACGCATGTAGTTGAAACAAAATCAACATAGCCTCTACGATATTTATGTTCATGGTGCATTATATCCTACTCATGCTTGCATTTGGTGTTGACTAATTTTAATGCATGTCCATGACTGTTGCCGCTCTCTAGCTGGACACTTCCCAGTCTTTTTCTAGCCTTCACTTGTACTAAGTGGGAATACTGCTTGTGCATCCAATTCCATAAACCCCAAAGTTGTTCCATATGAGTACACCATACCTACTGATACGTCTCCAACGTATCTATAATTTTTGATTGTTCCAGGCTATATTATATCTTGTTTTGGACATTATTGGGATTTATTATACACTTTTATATTATTTTTGGGACTAACCTATTAACCGGAGGCCCAGCCAAGAATTGCTTTTTTTGCCTATTTCAGAGTTCCGCAGAAAAAGAATATCAAACGGAGTCCAAACGGAATGAAACCTTCGGGAACGTGATTTTCAAAACAAACGTGATCCAGAGGACTTGGATCCTACGTCAAGACATCAACCAGGAAGGCACGAGGTAGGGGGCGCTCCTACCCCCCACCCCCCAGGCGTGCCCTCCACCCTCGTGGGGCCCATGTTGCTCTACCAACGTACTTCTTCCTCCTATATATACCTACGTACCCCCAAACTACCAGATACGGAGCCAAAACCCTAATTCCACCGCCGTAACTTTCTGTATCCACGAGATCCCATCTTGGGGCCTTTTCCGGAGCTCCGCCGGAGGGGGTATCGATCACGGAGGGCTTCTAAATCAACACCATAGCCTCTCCGATGAAGTGTCAGTAGTTTACTTTAGACCTTCGGGTCCATAGTTATTAGCTAGATGGCTTCTTCTCTCTTTTTGGATCTCAATACAAAGTTCTCCCCCTCTCTTGTGGAGATCTATTCGATGTAATCTTCTTTTGCGGTGTGTTTGTTGAGACCGATGAATTGTGGGTTTATGATCAAGTTTATCTATGAACAATATTTGAATCTTCTCTGAATTCTTTTGTGTATGATTGGTTATCTTTGCAAGTCTCTTCGAATTGTCAATTTGGTTTGGCCTACTAGATTGATCTTTCTTGCAATAGGAGAAGTGCTTAGATTTGGGTTCAATCTTGTGGTGTCCTTTTCCAGTGATAGTAGGGGAAGCAAGGCACGTATTGTATTGTTTCCATCGAGGATAACAAGATGGGGTTTATATCATGTTGCATGAGTTTATCCCTCTACATCATGACATCTTGCTTAAAGTGTTACTCTATTCTCTTGAACTTAATACTCTAGATGCATGCTGGATAGCGGTCGATATGTGGAGTAATAGTAGTAGATGCAGGCAGGAGTCGGTCTACTTGTCTCGGACATGATGCCTATATACATGATCATACCTAGATATTCTCATAACTATGCTCAATGCTGTCAATTGCTCAACAGTAATTTGTTCACCCACCGTAATACGTATGCTCTCGAGAGAAGCCACTAGTGAAACTTATGGCCCCCAGGTCTATTTTCCATCATATTAATCTTCCAATACTTAGTTATTTCCTTTGCCATTTATTTTACTTGCATCTTTATTTCTCTTTATCATAAAAATACCAAAAATATTATCTTATCATATCTATCAGATCTCACTTTCGTAAGTGACAGTGAAGGGATTGACAACCCCTTTATCGCGTTGGTTGCGAGGAGTTTATTTGTTTGTGTAGGTGCGAGGGACTCATGCGTGGCCTCCTACTGGATTGATACCTTGGTTCTCAAAAACTGAGGGAAATACTTACGCTGCTCTGCTGCATCACCCTTTCCTCTTCAAGGGAAAACCAACGCAGTGCTCAAGAGGTAGCAAGAAGGATTTCTGGCGCCGTTGCCGGGGAGTCTACACAAAAGTCAACATACCAAGTACCCATCACAAACCCTTATCTCCCGCATTACATTTTTTGCCATTTTCCTCTCATTTTCCTCTACCCCCACTTCACCCTTGCCATTTTATTCGCCCTCTCTCTCCATCCTCCTCCTCTTTCTCTATTCTCCTCTTTTTGCCCGTCTCTTGTTTGCTTGTGTGTTGGATTGCTTGCCTTTCACGATGGCTCAAGATAATACCAAATTGTGTGACTTTACTAATACCAACAACAATGATTTTATTAGCACTCTGATTGCTCCTCTTATCGATGTTGAATCTTCTGAAATTAATGCTGCTTTGCTGAATCTTGTCATGAAAGATCCGTTTTCCGGCCTTCCTAGTGAAGATGCCGCTACCCATCTAAACAACTTTTTTGATTTGTGTGAAATGCAAAAGAAGAAAGATGTGGACAATGATATTGTTAAATTGAAGCTATTTCCTTTTTCGCTTAGAGATCGTGCTAAAGCTTGGTTTTCGTCTTTGCCTAAAAATAGTATTGATTCGTGGAATAAGTGCAAAGATGCTTTTATCTCTAAGTATTTTCCTCCCGCTAAGATCATCTCTCTTAGAAATGATATTATGAATTTTAAGCACCTTGATCATGAACATGTTGCACAAGATTGGGAGAGGATGAAATTAATGATACATAATTGCCCTACACACGATTTGAATTTATGGATGATTATACAAAAAATTTATGCCGGATTGAATTTTGCTTCTAGAAACCTTTTAGATTCGGACGCGGGAGGCACTTTTATGGAAATCACTTTAGGATAAGCTACTAAACTCCTAGATAATATTGTGGTTAATTATTCCCAATGGCACACCGAAAGATCTACTAATAAGAAAGTGCATGCGATAGAAGAAATTAATGTTTTCAGTGGAAAGATGGATAAACTTATGAAATTATTTGCTAATAAAAGTGTTTCTTCTGATCCAAATGATATGCCTTTGTCTACTTTGATTGAGAATAATAATGAATCTTTGGATGTGAATTTTGTTGGTAGGAATAATTTTGGTAACAACGCGTATAGAGGAAACTTTAATCCTAGGCCTTATCCTAGTAATTCCTCTAATAATTATGGTAACTCCTACATCAATTCTTATGGAAATTTTAATAAGATGCCCTCTGATTTTGAATCTAATATTAAAGAATTTATTACTTCGCAAAAGAATTCCAATGCTTTGATTGAAGAAAAATTGCTTAAGATTGATGAGTTGGCCAGGAACGTTGATAGAATTTTTCTTGATGTTGATTCTTTGAAACTTAGATCTATTCCACCTAAGCATGATATCAATGAGTCTCTCAAAGCTATGAGAATTTCCATTGATGAGTGCAAAGAAAGAACCGTCAGGATGCGTGCTAAGAAAGATTGCTTTATAAAAGCGTGTTCTTCTAGTTTCCATTATAACAAAGATGAAGATCTAAAAGGTATTGATGTGTCCCCTATTAAATCTTTGTTGTTTAATATGAATCTTGATAATGATGAGACTGAATATGATCCACCTTTACCTATAAGGCATTCCAAAAATTCGGAGTCTTTCTTGATGCTAAAATTGTTAAAAGTGGGATTGAAGAAGTCAAAACTTTAAATATCGATGAACCCACTATTCTGGATTTCAAGGAATTTAATTATGACAATTGCTCTTTGATAGATTGTATTTCCTTGTTGCAATATGTGCTAAATTCTCCTCATGCTTATAGTCAAAATAAAGCCTTTACCAAACATATCGTTGATGCTTTGATGCAATCTTATGAAGAAAAACTTGAGTTGGAAATTTCTATCCCTAGAAAACTTTATGATGAGTGGGAACCTACTATTAAAATTAAAATTAAAGATCATGAGTGCTATGCTTTGTGTGATTTGGGTGCTAGTGTTTCCACGATTCCTAAGACTTTGTGTGATTTGCTAAGTTTCCGTGATTTTGATGATTGCTCTTTAAACTTGCACCTTGCGGATTCCACTATCAAGAAACCTATGGAAAGAATTAATGATGTTCTTATTGTTGCAAATAGGAATTATGTGCCCGTAGATTTTATTGTTCTTGACATAGATTGCAATCATTCATGTCCTATTTTCTTGGTAGACCTTTCCTTAGAACTATTGGTGCAATTATCGATATGAAGGAAGGGAATATTAGATTACAATTTCTGTTAAGGAAATGCATGGAACACTTCCCTATAAAGAAAATTAAATTACCATATGAATCTATTATGAGAGCCACCTATGGATTGCCTACCAAAGATGGCAATACCTAGATCTATCTTCGCTTTTTATGCCTAGCTAGGGGCGTTAAACGATAGCGCTTGTTGGGAGGCAACCCAAATTTATTTTTTAGTCCTTCCTTTTTGCTCCTGTTTCGTAATAAATAATTTATCTAGCCTCTGTTTTGGTTGTGTTTTTTGTGTTTAATTAGTTTTTGTGCCAAGTAGAACCGTTGGGAAGACTTGGGGAAAGTCTTTTTAATCTTGCTGTAAAAAAGAAACTTTAGCTTTCACGAGAATTGCTGTAATTTTTATTTGGAAAGTGCTATTTAGTTAATTGTTTTTTCAGATGGTTAATAGATAAATTCCTCACGTCCAGAAATTTATTTTAGAATTTTTGGGGTTCCAGATCTTGCGTTAGCTACAGATTACTACAGACTGTTCTGTTTTTGGCAGATTCTGTTTTTCGTGTGTTGTTTGCTTATTTTAATGAATCTATGGCTAGTAAAATAGTTTATAAACCATAGGGAAGTTGGAATACAGTAGGTTTAACACCAATATAAATAAAGAATGAGTTCATTACAGTACCTTGAAGTGGTGTTTTGTTTTCTTTCGCTAACGGAGCTCACGAGATTTTCTACTTTAAGTTTTGTGTTGTGAAGTTTTCAAGTTTTGGGTAAAGATTTGATGGATTATGGAACAAGGAGTGGCAAGAGCCTAAGCTTGGGGATGCCCATGGCACCCCCAACATAATCTAGGGACACCTAAAAGCCAAAGCTTGGGGATGCCCCGGAAGGCATCCCTCTTTCGTCTACTTCCATCGGTAACTTTACTTGGAGCTATATTTTTATTTACCACATGATATGTGTTTTGCTTGGAGCGTCTTGTATTATTTGAGTATTTATTTGTTAGTTTTCCACAATCATACTTGTTGTACACACCTTTTTAGAGAGACACACATGATTCGGAAATTGTTAGAATACTCTATGTGCTTCACTTATATCTTTTGAGTTATATAGTTTTTGCTCTAGTGCTTCACTTATATCTTTTAGAGCATGTTGGTGGATTTTTTTTATAGAAACCATTGTTCTCCCATGCTTCACTTAGATTATTTTGAGAGTCCTACAAAACAGCGTGGTAAATTCCTTTAATTATGTTAGGCATTCAAGATTAATAATAAAATTTTCTTGTGAGTGTGTTGAATACTATGAGAAGTTTGATACTTGATAATTGTTTTGAGATATGGAGATGGTGATATTAGAGTCATGCTAGTTGAGTAGTTGTGAATTTGAGAAATACTTGTGTTAAAGTTTGTGATTCCCGTAGCATGCACGTATGGTGAACCGTTATGTGATGAAGTCGGAGCATGATTTATTTATTGATTGTCTTCCTTATGAGTGGCGGTCGAGGACGAGCGATGGTCTTTTCAGCATGCACGTAATACTTTGCTTTGATAACTTTTAGATTTTTGCAATAAGTATATGAGTTCATTATGACTAATGTCGAGTCCATGGATCATACACACTCTCACCCTTCCACCATTGCTAGCCTCTTTAATATCGCGCACCTTTCACCGGTATCATACACCCACCATATACCTTCCTCTAAGCAGCCACCATACCTACCTATCATAGGCATTCACATAGAGTCATATTTTGTTCTAAGTATTGAGTTGTAATTGTTGAGTTGTAAGTAAATAAAAAAGTGTGATGGTCATCATTTTTAGAGCATTGTCCCAAGTGAGGAAAGGATGATGGAGACTATGATTCCCCCACAAGTCGGGATGAGACTCCGGACTAAATACAAAAAGAGAAAAGGCCCAAATAAAAAAATGAGAGAAAAAGAGAGAAGGGACAATGCTACTATCCTTTTACCACACTTGTGCTTCAAAGTAGCACCAAGATCTTCATAGAGAGTCTCCTATGTTATCACTTTCATATACTAGTGGGAATTTTTCATTATAGAACTTGGCTTGTATATTCCAATGATGGGCTTCCATAAATGCCCTAGGTCTTCGTGAGCAAGCGAGTTGGATGCACACCCACTTAGTTTTTTTGTTGAGCTTTCATATACTTATAGCTCTAGTGCATCCATTGCATGGCAATCCCTACTCACTCACGTTGATACGCCTAGTTGATGTGAGACTATCTTCCCCCTTTTTGTCTTATCCACAACCACCATTCTATTCCACCTATAGTGCTATGTCCATGGCTCACGCTCATGTATTGCGTGAAGATTGAAAAAGTTTGAGAACACCAAAAGTATGAAACAATTGCTTGGCTTGTCATCAGGGTTGTGCATGATTTAAATACTTTGTGTGGTGAAGATGGAGCATAGCCAGACTATGTGATTTTGTAGGGATAACTTTCTTTGGCCATGTCATTTTGAAGAGACTTAATTGCTTAAGTTAGTATGCTTGAAGTATTATTATTTCTATGTCAATATTGAACTTTTGTCTTGAATCTTTCGGATCTGAATATTCATACCACAATTAAGAAGAATTACAACGAAATTATGCGAAGTAGCATTCCACATCAAAAAATCTTTTTTATCATTTACCTACTCGAGGACGAGCAGGAATTAAGCTTGGGGATGCTTGATACGTCTCCAACGTATCTATAATTTTTTATTGTTCCATGCTATATTATATCCAGTTTTGGACATTATTGGGCTTTATTATACACTTTTATATTATTTTGGGGACTAACCTATTAACCGGAGGCCCGGCCCAGAATTGTTGTTTTTTGCCTATTTCAGAGTTTCGCAGAAAAAGAATATCAAACGGAGTCCAAACGTAATGAAACCTTCGGGAACGTGATTTTCGGAACAAACGTGATTCAGAGGACTTGGACCCTATGTCAAGACATCAACCAGGAAGGCACGAGGTAGGGGGCGCGCCTACCCCTCCAGGCGCGCCCTCCACCCTCGTGGGGCCCACGTTGCTCCACCGACGTACTTCTTCCTCCTATATATACCTACGTACCCAAAAACTACCAGATACGGAGCCAAAACCCTAATTCCACCGCCGGAACTTTCTGTATCCAAGAGATCCCATCTTGGGGCCTTTTCCGGAGCTCCGCCAGAGGGGGTATCGATCACGGAGGGCTTCTACATCAACACCATAGCGTCTCCGATGAAGTGTGAGTAGTTTACTTCAGACCTTCGGGTCCATAGTTATTAGCTAGATGGCTTCTTCTCTCTTTTTGGATCTCAATACAAAGTTCTCCCCCTCTCTTGTGGAGATCTATTCGATGTAATCTTCTTTTGCGGTGTGTTTGTTGAGACCGGTGAATTGTGGGTTTATGATCAAGTTTATCTATGAACAATATTTGAATCTTATCTGAATTCTTTTATGTATGATTGGTTATCTTTGCAAGTCTCTTTGAATTATCAGTTTGGTTTGGCCTACTAGATTGATCTTTCTTGCAATGGGAGAAGTGCTTAGCTTTGGGTTCAATCTTGCGGTGTCCTTTCCCAGTGACAGTAGGGGTAGCAAGGCACGTATTGTATTGTTGCCATCGAGGATAACAAGATGGGGTTTATATCATATTGCATGAGTTTATCCATCTACACCATGACATCTTGCTTAAAGCATTACTCTGTTCTCTTGAACTTAATACTCTAGATGCATGCTGGATAGCGGTCGATGTGTGGAGTAATAGTAGTAGATGCAGGCAGGAGTCGGTCTACTTGTCTCGGACGTGATGCCTATATACATGATCATACCTAGATATTCTCATAACTATGCTCAATTCTGTCAATTGCTCAACAGTAATTTGTTCACCCATCGTAATACTTATGCTCTCGAGAGAAGCCACTAGTGAAACCTATGGACCCCGGGTCTATTTTCCATCATGTTAATCTTCCAATAGTTAGTTATTTCCTTTGCCATTTATTTTACTTGCATCTTTATTTCTCTTTATCATAAAAATACTAAAATATTATCTTATCATATCTATCAGATCTCACTTCACTTTCGTAAGTGACCGTGAAGGGATTGACAACCCCTTTATCGCGTTGGTTGCGAGGAGTTTATTTGTTTGTGTAGGTGCGAGGGACTCCTGAGTGGCCTCCTACTGGATTGATACCTTGGTTCTCAAAAACTGAGGGAAATACTTACGTTTCTCTGTTGCATCACCCTTTCCTCTTCAAGGGAAAACCAACGCAGTACTCAAGAGGTAGCACCTACCTATATACGGTATCTACCTGCCGTTCCAAGTAAATTTGTATGTGCCAAACTCTAAACCTTCAAATAAACATTCTGTTTTGTATGCTCGAATAGCTCATGTATCAACTAGGGCTATCTGTACCTTCCATGCTAGGCAGGTTATTCTCAAGAGGAGTGGACTCCGCTCCTCACTCACGAGAACATGGCTGGTCACCAGGATGCCCAGTCCCATGCTTTATGCAAATCAAATCAAAATAACTGCAAACAAAACTCCCCCGGGATTGTTGTTAGTTGGAGGCACTCGTTGTTTCGAGCAAGCCATGGATTGATGCTTGTTGGTGGAGGGGGGGTATAAACTTTACCATTCTGTTTGGGAACCGCCTATAATGTGTGTAGCATGGAAGATATTGAGATCTCTCGGTTGTTATGTTGACAATGAAAGTATACCGCTCAAAATATTATTCATATCTATTTGAAAACCAAGCTCTGGCACCTCTACAAATCCCTGCTTCCCTCTGTGAAGGGCCTATCCATTTACTTTTATGTTGAGTCGCCATCCTCTTATTAAAAAGCACCAGTTGGAGAGCACCGTTGTCATTTGCATTCATTACTGTTAGTTTACATTGAGTATGACTTGACTGGATCTCTTTTACCATGAATTACAATGTCTAGTCAGTCCTTGATCTTTAAAGGTGCTCTGCATTTATGTTATGAGGTCTCAGAAAGGGCTAGCGAGATACCATCCTGTTATATCATATCATGATTGTTTTGAGAAAGTGTTGTCATCCGAGATTTATTATTATTGCTCGCTAGTTGATTATGCCATTGATATGAGTAAACATGAGACCTAAATGTTATTGTGAATATGGTTAGTTCATAATCTTTGCTGAAAACTTGAATGCTGGCTTTGCATATTTACAACAATAAGAGCAAACAGAGTTTGTAAAAGTTTTTCTTTATCACTTTCAGTTTATCAACTGAACTGCTTGAGGACAAGCAAAGGTTTAAGCTTGGGGGAGTTGATACGTCTCCGTCGTATCTACTTTTCCAAACAATTTTGCCCCTGTTTTGGACTCTAACTTGCATGGTTTGAATGGAACTAACATGGACTGACGCTGTTTTCAGCCGAATTGCCATGGTGTTATTTTTGTGCAGAAATAAAAGTTCTCGGAATGACCTGAAAATCAACGAAGAATTATTTTGGAATATATAAAAAATACTGGAAGACGAATCCACGTCAGGGGGGCCTCCACCTGTCCAGGAGGGTGGGGCGCGCCCTACCCCCCTGGGCGCTCCCCCTACCTCATGGGCCCCTGACGCTCCACCGACCTCAACCCTGACTCCATATATTCACTTTCAGGGAGAAAAAAATTGGAGAGAAGGATTCATCGCATTTTACGATATAGAGCCGTCGCCAAGCCATAAACTCTCTCGGAAGGGCTGATCTGGAGTCCGTTCGGGGCCCCGACGAGCAGAATCCGTCGCCATCATCATCATCAACCTTCCTCTATCACCAATTTCATGATGCTCACCGCCGTGTGTGAGTAATTCCATCGTAGGCTTGCTGGACGGTGATGTGTTGGATGATATTTATCATGTAATCGAGTTAGTTTTGTTAGGGTCTGATCCCTAGTATCCACTATGTTCTGAGATTGATGTTGCTATGACTTTGCTATGCTTAATGCTTGTCACTAGGGCCCGAGTTCCATGATTTCAGATCTGAACCTATTATGTTTTCATCAATATATGAGAGTTCTAGATCCTATCTTGCAAGTATATAGTCACCTACTATGTGTTATGATCCGGCAACCCCGAAGTGACAATAATCGGGACCACTCTGATGACCGTAGTTTGAGGAGTTCATGTATTCACTATGTGTTAATGCTTTGGTCCGGTACTCTATTAAAAGGAGGCCTTAATATCCCTTAGTTTCCAATAGGACCCCGCTACCACAGGAGGGTAGGACAAAAGATGGCATGCAAGTTCTTTTCCATAAGCACGTATGACTATATTCGAAATACATGCCTACATTACATTGATGAACTAGAGCTAGTTATGTGTCACCCTAGGTTATGACTGTTACATGATCGATCGCATCCGGCATAATTCTCAATCACCGATCCAATGCCTACGAGCTTTTCCATTTATTGTTCTTCGCTTATTTACTTTTCCGTTGCTATTGCTACCATCACTATAAAACCCAAAAATATTACTTTTGCTACTGTTACTTTTGCTATCATTACCACTACTATCATATTACTTTGCTACTAAATACCTTGCTGCGGATATTAAGTTTCCAGGTGTGGTTGAATTGACAACTCAACTGCTATTACTTGAGAATATTCTTTGGCTCCCCTTGTGTCGAATCAATAAATTTGGGTTGAATACTCTACCCTCGAAAACTGTTGCGATCCCCTATACTTGTGGGTTATCAGCGAGGCGAGGAGGAGGAAGAAGGAGTGGGCGGCAAGAAGATAGAGATGAGCGAGGGGGCTCTGCCACTCCCCTCATTTATAGCCGGAAGGAGGCCAACCGCCAGTCACCACAATCGCACGTAATGATGATTTTCCTCTGCATGCAGCGGAGTCTCATCAAGTTGGACAGTTGCCGAGGCAGCATGGGGAAGCGAAGGCGCCCACGTCCCATCAATCGCCATGTGTCGATCAAGGCCGCAGGCAGTTGGGGCCCGCAGCGCTCCGGGCTTGCACTTTGGCTTCGCCTCGAAGCCAAGATCGAGCGCGCCTTGGGCCTGGGGGCTACTGTCGGCGTCTTGGGAACGGGGGTACCCAGACTTGCCTGCCTGCGGCCCATGATGTGGTTCCATCAGTGGCCCAGTGCGGCCCAGTTTTGGCAGCAACGACACAAGACCCTCGCGAGGGGCCAAGCCTCGCGAGGCGGACAACGCCAAGACCTCCCTAGGGGGCGGCCTCACTAGGCTGGCTCCCGAGGAGTGGAGATATCAAGGCAAGGTGGACCTCACGAGGTTCACATGACGTGAGCCATGACAACCAAGGCCAGGCGGGCGCCAGCGGGTGCAACGTACCAGTTTCCCCTTTGGTTCCAAGGGGGGCAAGCGCATGCGCGGAGTCCCGAGGAATCGGGCAAAGGTTTCCATATTGGTGCAACAAGACCAAGACCGCCAGGACGACAGGACGGAGGTCATCGAGGAGCCCACTACAACGTCACCACCAGAGTCTTTGCAGGCGAAAGCTACTTTTGTCAGGATAGCTTGTACTAGTTGTCTTCCTTTGAATTTGGCCGTTGTGGGATCCCTTCCCGCCTACATTTGGGAAGAGGACCAAGGACTATAAATAAGACTTAGCCACCACCGTAGTGAGGCATCTAGAGGAGAGATCAGACCCATTCCACCCTGACCACCTCCCTGGCTCATCAAGCTCAAGAACACCTCACCTCCTGAGGTTATTTATCCACTATACTAGTTCATCCTCAGCCCCTCGAGGCAATCCACCACAAAGCTGGAGTAGGGTATTACACCACAAGGTGGCCCGAACCAGGATAAACTGCTGTGTCTCTTGTCCCTTGGGTTCGTCGAGCTAGGTTGTGGAATCGTTGGGCCGGCAAGTTGGGAAGAAGGAGTTCTTCGTACGCACCCTAGTGTTTGAACCTCTCAAGGGTCCGCGGAGCCCTGAATCCGACAAATACCTATCCATGAATTGCTAAAGATGCGTCAGATTCTGAGCATTTGTTGACTCTTTGAGAGAATCGATGTAGTAAACTGTGTTCTTGTTTGGAACAATCAATACCAATATCCAGTGATTGCTACATATTAAGAAAGCCATGAACTTACGAATTATGTCAAAATCTGAAAGACAATAAGTGTATGCGTGGTTGTTTACTTGACTTACCATTCATGATATGGCTAGAGAAATGATTCTGCATGGGACGTGTTTTCGAAGAGATGGACAACTATGTTAACGGCCCAGTCCCGTAGGTCCTTACCATGTGTTGTTATGCCATTTGCTAATTCAGGATCTATGAAATACACACTCTCCTTTTTTCTTCTTTGCGCGTTCAATTCCCTGAGAGGAATAAAATGCAGTTAGTTGTTTATCATTTACAGCCTTGTATGGAGAAGTTGATCAGAGTTTGTTAGGTACTTACAAAATCAGGCATCTAACAAGAGTGGCATCGAGCACATTGAAGTTGAAGAAAAGATGTAAATCCTCGAAACTCACATCGATGGAACCAGCATCGTGTGATCTCTGTTGTAGCGTACTAGGAAACCATGATGACCTGCTGACACTAGATCCATGCAATATTCATGTAACTCGCGGCAACTGGAGTAGCACTCATCAAAGTATTTGCCAACAAGAAATGGTTGGCCATGGACGTAATAGCGTGCTTGAAGTACATCTCCTTTACTTTTAGCAAGCAACGGGCGTACTTCTTCATCATCCATGGCATCAGAAATAATATTACTCCCCGATTCGAACAAGCTGTTGTTAATTTGGTTCTGGGCGATGAGTGCTTTAAGTCGGAGGCAATCGTTCTCTTTCTTCTTCACTTTCCTGCTGCGCTTCCTCATGGTCGTGGGTGTAGCCTTTTTGGCCACTTCCTTCTTGAAGCATTTCTGGCAGAACGTCTGGTTGGCTGCAAGGTAGACTGCCGAGCAGACGGTGAAGCTTTGACGGACTGCTTAGCAGATAGTTTATCTATGCCGGACCGCTGAGCTGGCGGTGCTGCTGTGATGGACTGCTGGGCTGTAGGAGCAGAGGCATTGGACTGCTGACCATGCGTTGAAGCTATGTCGGGTTTCTGCGCAGGTGGTGCCAACTTGAGGTTGTGCCAACGCGTTGGTTTGCTGAGCAGGAAGTACTGACGCATTGGTATGCTGATCACGCGACTGCGGACCGACGGAATGATGAGCAGTCGGTTCTGGACCTACAGACTGCTTAGCAGGCGGTTCCAAAGCATCAGACTGCTTAGCAGTCTATTCCACCAGGTTGGTCTGCTGAGCATGTGCT
This sequence comes from Triticum urartu, assembly GCF_003073215.2. Classification (NCBI taxonomy): domain Eukaryota; kingdom Viridiplantae; phylum Streptophyta; class Magnoliopsida; order Poales; family Poaceae; genus Triticum; species Triticum urartu. The sequence goes on from NC_053022.1 coordinate 291,094,802, forward strand.
GCAACTGGGTCTGCCCCCGCTGCTTCAGCGGCCGGCATCTGAACCGATGGTGCGTCTTCAGCAGTTGTAGGCCTTGCCACTGGCTACTTTGGGGCGGAGGATGACATGGCATGTACGCCACAAAGTCGGGCCAGCTGATCACAGGTTGATGCATCAGCCCGCGAGAGCTACTGTGGCAAGGAGAGCGTCATCGGTTGAGGGGCGACAGTGGTTGCTCTTAGCAGGGCTTCAGGGATCTCATGGCCACTGGATGTGATGTAACAGTGTTTCTCCCAAGGTCCTTTGCTCATCGAAGTCCCCTAGGACATTCTTCAAGGAAAATTCATTGAATCCAGGCTTTACTTCAGTCACATAGCACTTCACACAGCCCGGCTTCAATGGCACATTGTCCAAGAAGAGGCCATCTTCCAAGAAGGGTGGGCAAACCCAGGCTATTGCACATTTTAATGTACCTTCATAATGTGTAACCATGCCCTTCAGTCTGTCTTTCATTCCAGATAGATCAGATATAGCATCATCACAAGCAGATGTAGTCTTAGTGTCGTTGGGGTCAGCTGATGCACAACTACTCTTGTGCAGTATTGTCGCGCAATAAGCGGCATCCTCCATGTCCGCCTCCCCTCCCATCTGCTGGCTATCTGTCAGTGTTAGAGTCTTCTGCATCATCATTGACTCCTCAACATCCTTTCAAACAGCCAGATAAATCTCCTTCCTCAACCTTTCATACAATGCATTCTGCTTCATTTCATTGCTCGCTTTTTTCATGTTGAGCCTCTCTTCTTTGTTGAGTGTGAAAGCCCTCTTGTGCGGGACATTAACACTTATACCCCTTGCACGGCCAGGGGGCTCTTTTGTTTCCAGAGCAATGGACAGAATGTCACATGGCCCTAAGTTCTTGTAGAACCTTCCAGGGATCTTAGAAGCCTCTAACATCACTTGATACAGTTCGGCGTCACGTGAGTTTTCAAAGTAATAAGTTTCGTCATCACGCCTCTTTGCACGTGCCCGCAAGTAGTCTCTGGCGCGTTCGCCCCTGATTTCACTAAAGGTCGGATTCCCACCCGCCGCTACTGCTTCTTTGCCCTCCTTTTCCCATATCAGTTTCATGCCGTAGTATCCTGCCACACCCATACGGTGGGGGTGTATGTTCTTCTTCTAAAGTTCTGATTGCTTGAAACTCTTCTCATCAAACTCTTTAGTTGCCCTGACCCTTTTGAATTCTTCCCAGTCCGCCTTTGTAATTTGGGGGTATGCGGGGATTGGGTCCTTGCCTTCACTCAAGTACTTTTTGTATAGCACTTGCTTCCAGTTTCTCCAAGCATCCCTAGCCTTCTTCAGTGCAACGTGTTCCACCTGCATTCTGCACTGCTCTGGAACGTTGAAGTGATCCATGATCTCCCGAACTATCCTTCGTCGTGTTTCTGTGTCAGTCTTCCGAAACCCCGGCAGATTAATGTTGAGCCTTGCCCTGCTAACAAATCCACACACACTCCTAAACCTCGTGCATGCTTTATCTGGTTTAGTTGGATCCCAAGACTTTAAATCAATCTCGGTTACTTCATATACACCTTTAGGCTGGTGTGTGGTCTTCCTTGGAGCGTTCCTCCATGTCCTGACCGGAAGGGTATTGCTGCAGCTCTATCCCATTCAAGATTACTTGATCCCTCACAATCTGCTGAAGACCTAGGGTTGTACGAATTAGATGAAGATACATCGCCTGAAGCATGAGTGATGTCACTGCTACTCGGCATCTACAAAGAACACATGGGAAACTCGGGAAAGGAGGATAAGCATAAAACTAACAACTTGGTATCAAGCTTTCTAAACATGCCATGCAATAATTTAGAAAATGTATGGCTAATTTGCTAAGTTTGTGTGACTTGGGCGCCCCCGATCTGTAAATAGGCAGTAACTTATTGGAACAAATACAGCTTATATGTAGTAAGGAAGGTAGATAATGAACATATATATGCACTCCATTATTTTATAGCCAATTTGAGAACATACGAAACGAAATTGGAAGAGGGATTGCGAGGAAATATGCCTCACCGCGAAGGAGAGCAGTAACTAACAAGCTTCTTAATGCAAACTCGACCGGACCACAGGAGAGGCGAGGGTTACTGCATCAATATGCTCGAGGGTGGTTGGCGAGCAAACGAAGACGGCGAGGCGCGGGCCGCCGTGTGTTGGGAACGATAGTGGAGGTAGGCTTGACGCCAAAGAGCGGGCACACGGCCGGGGTGAGCACGGCGGCACCGGAGAGGGTTCTGCTATGGATCTGGGGGAGGGGGAGCTGGCGATGGAGACTGGGTGGACTAGTTGAGTGAAACACAGGCGGACGGTGGGGGGTGTTGGCGGCCTAGGTGAAAAGGGTGAAAAATATCCCCGGTCGCCGCGCGCGCGGAAAGGCCTATGCAAACGATTGCCTCTAGGCCCTCGTGTGCACAAACAGAATAATGTCGTTTGAAATGAAGATGTACTAATTTTGAAATGAAGATGTGAGTTCATCATTTCACCTTTAATTTTTTTTCCACGTAAAGCAATCACAATTATACCACGGGTTTGATTTGCTGGCGCATTTCAAGTCTCGTGTGCTATATGTAAAACATTTTTTGGCATTTACCATGCATTTTGGCATATAAATCAATTCCTAGCCGGCTGCATTTCTCGTCGAAAGGGATGAGGATTGCCGTTCGAGCTGGCAGCATCCAACGGTGCAGACGTACGATCCATGGGGTTTGGGTTCTGACCAGTTAGAACGCACAACTCAGATCGCGCGCAGCAAAGGTGGGGCATCGACCACGGTTTGGTAGGCACACATCTTTAGTGTGTGAATCGTGTGCTATTTGAAAACATTTTTTGGAGAGGGGCTATTTGAAAACATTTACATGTGCTATCAAAAGGGATGATGATCACCGTTCGATCAAGGAGAATCCAATGGTGCAGACGTATGATCCGTGGGGTTTGGGTTGTGGCCAATCAGAACGCACGACTCAGATCGGCGCATGGCAGAGGGGGGTATCGACCATGGTTTAGTGGACACACGGCTTTCGTGAGTGAACCGTGTGCTCTTTAAAAACATTTACATTACCTAACATCATATTTTTGTTCGAATGAAAACATGAGTTCATCGTCTCGCTTCCAATTTTTTTCCACAGTAAGAAATCATGATTGTACCCTATGGTTTGATTTTATGGTACATTTTACTAGGAGGCAGGCCTCGCTACCAATCTCAAACTATGAATATGCAAAAAAAAAGATCTCGTTTGTATGTGTGTATGTATATATATAGTCGCAACTACACGTGTGTGTTAGCAAGATCATTTGTGTGTCGCTTTGCGAGTTTTCATTCATTGTGCGAGAAATGGGAAAAAACTTCAAACAGTTCGGCCACAGGGTGCGGCCAGAGGCATAGGCCTTGCTGGTATTTTAATTTCAGGAAATGTATATAGAGTCCAAAAAATAACGAAAATCATTGTGTCACTTTCACATGCTCTCATGATCGCATGGAAAAAAATGGTAAAGTTTAGCACAAGTTTTGGTGCTCGCACCTTCCATACCGGAATATCTCACAAGGACCATAGCTTCCAAAAGGAGATGCGGCACTTCGGACTACAAATCGTCAGTTACTAGCTACATCGTTCCGGCCCATTTCAAGTCATCTGCTATGTTTAAGTCACTCTTTGCACTTACCTTGCATTGCATTTTAGTGCATATATAATTAATTAAAGTCAAAAACCCTACTACAACTACATGTGGGTGTTTTAGTCAGGCTATATATACTTAGGCTAATCATAGTGGAGAGTGTCATATACTAGTATCATGCATATATATATTATACTAGTGTATGATACTACTTTTAATTAATTATAGCGCATAGTATAGTACATATAGTATAGTATCATAGATCATATTTATTGCCATGCATGACACAAATTAGCATCACATTTAACATGATACGGTATCTACCTATATGTTACTCTAACCCTCTCTCTATATATATAATTCTTTGCCACATCAGCATACTTGTTATTTCCAAGCGCATGACATCGTCGACTATATGATACCACCACTATGGCGAGCCTTATATAGTGGGGAGTATCATATACTATATATAGTATCTATCATAGAGTAGTATATATCATAGATGACCGTATTTATGGCCATGCATGACACAAAATAGTATAGCATTTATTATATATATATATGTTACGGTATCTACCTATGTTACTGCTTCTTTGCCACATCATCATATTTGCTATTCCAGAGTGCATGATATTGGCTATGATACCCCCACTATGGCCACCCTAATAAGGTTGGTCGTAATATGGGAGTATCAAGCGGTATGATGCATGCCAACTAGACTTTTTGGATGATGTGGCACACAGTTAAATGAGGAAAGAGAGGGTGTGGTATCATATCATGATACCGTATCATATTAAATGTTGTACTACTTTGTGTCATGCATGGCAATTAATAAGGCAACCTAAGATACTAACTTATGATACTATGCATACACGCATTACGGAGGTATTACCGATCATACACTAGTAGCATGCATATATACTCCCTCCTTTCCGGTTTATAGGCTTATCTCAAAATTTTAGTTTTTCATTTTATAAGGCTCAATTTGGTTGTTCCCCATCACATGTTCAGATTCCAATGTGCATTAAATCATTGCATGCAAGTATTAAGAGAAAAAGTTGACCAATGCATGTACTTTATGCATGCATGTATTGCAATTAATACATTGGAAAACATAATTTTTTGAGGAAAACAAAAGCATTAATTGGGTGTTTTGCAAACTACAAAAGGTATTCCACCACTCACCATCTACCTTGGTTGGTGAGAATTTTGAATTGAGCCCTATAAGGCTGGTTGTAATGGGGAGTATCATATATATATATAGAGAGAGAGAGAGAGCATGGATTTCCTATCAATGATTACTAGGGTCACAGCTATTTGAACCGTTTCTTTACTTCAAGATCCGAACCTTTTTGAGGATAAGGTTCCCTATTCTTGCTTTATTGAAAATCATCCAACCAAAGAGGCTAGATCGGTGGAGCACTTTTACTGCCACCAGAACCGAAACGGCAACCTAGATGCTTTTTTAATCGTTGTTGAGGAAAGCCAGCCACATGTGACCGCTTATTGGGACATGCCATGGCCTATTTTTGGCAATCTCACCTGCCATCTTCACAGTTTCTATTTATACAAAAAGTTCTATTTCACTTGTACACTTAGGCCATTTCACTTGTACACTTAGGCCATTTCACTTGTACACTTAGGCCAAAAAAGACTATAGTTATCCCCCAAATATTTCCAAAAAACTATAGTTAACCCCCAAAGTACCATGTAACCAACATCTAGACATTAGAAGAAATTCCCACCATAAAGACTGTCATCACCATCACCATCACCACAAGTAGGGGGAGCTGTTAGGAGCTGAGTAAAGCTCTCAATGGCAATGTACTTTGCATTCTCTGCATTTGGGCTTCTCTTGCTACCATCATTCTCCACGACTACTTTGGGCTGCACATCATCCTTTTTCTTTTTTTGCTGCCAATTATGAAAGTTCCACTAATTAGTGTATTAATAGATGAAAACAGTTTTTTGTTATGTCGAGATTAGAATATACCTTTGCTCCTTTTTGGTTGAAGCAGGAGGTTTAGTTGCCTTGCGCTTTCCCTTGTGCAACTTATCAAGCCAATTATTCTTTATTTTTGAATTTTTGGATTGAACCTCCTTTTTCTTCAGTCGTGCCGCTCTTAGCAAGTCATCTCCTTGCTGCATATTTGGGTCATCATTTTCCTGGGCCTTACTAGGTTCATTCATGTCACTAGTAGATGCATTGAGTTTTTCCTCCAACCGTGGACCAACACAATCAAGTGCATTTTCTAATATCAAGCAACATTCTGTAGAGTAGGCCACTTTATATGCCATGTCATGAAATTTATGAGATAGTCCCTTGTAACGAAGTAGAGCTTCCAGTTTTGGATTTTCAACCACATTCCTTCCTTGCCTATCCAATATGCTTCCTTCACGTGCTTCCCTAGTCCATCTCTTGAAGATATAATGTGTTGGCAATGTTTTTATGTTCATCAAATCAAGCACTTTCAATCCATGTCCACACAATATTCCTGTCCTTTCAAACATTCTGCAAGCACATGTTGCTATTTGGTTTAAAGGATCACCTATCACTATACGCTCATCTTCAAAATCACCATGCAAACTACCAATAGTAACAACATATTTGTTTTCATCCAATAATCTAGTGCATGCAGCCATGGATCTTTCATACTCGCTTTGGAAAGCTTCAAAAATTATGGGAGTGTAAACTTTGCTTACTTGTACCAACATAGGCGTGCTCATCTTGATTCGTGGTATGTTTTTTCTTGCTTCAAATTCAGATTCCAGCTCCTTGTTTCTCTTTACCTCCACTATCCTTGCAAAATGTTTCAAAAATTTGACAATATGAAAATCAGATTTCAAATGGTTCTTCAATGAATTGTTGAAGCTCTCACTTAGTTGTGTACTCCTCACTCCCAAAATGAAGACATCTCGCATAAAACATTCAACCCATTTTTCCTTTACCTTGTAGATACTATCAAACCAAGTTTGCTTATGCATTCTACACCTCATATTGGCAAAGGCTTCTTCAAACGCTTCCTTGTCCTCATAGCCATACATACAAGCGCTAAAATTAGTGAGAATATGTGCATCTTTCTCTTCACCCTCATCTTTCTCTTCACCCTCATCTTTCTCTTCGCCCTTAACTGGAGATAGATGTTTGACAGCATTTTCCATTATGTGAAAGGTACATAGTCCATGATATGCTTCTGTAAAGACATCCCTTACAGCTTTTCCCATTGCAATATCTTGATCGGTATAAATAGTTCTAGGTTGCCTTCCATTATGCGTAGCTAGAAAAGTGTTGAAAAGCCATTGAAATGAGGCAAATGTTTCATCAAACATTAGTGCAGCACCAAAAACAGTAGTCTCCCTAAACTGGTTGAGCCCAAGAAAAACACCAAACGGCCGATATTCCTTGTTTGTGCCAAAAGTAGTGTCAAATGTGACAACATCGCCGAAGTGTGCATAGTCGACCATCATTTTAGCATCAGCCCAGAAAATGTTTGTTATATCCTCCTGACAATCCAGCTGCAAAGCATATTGAAATGATGGGTTTTCAACAATTTTGTCTTGAAAATACTTCAACATGCTGCCCGCCTGACCAAAAGCCAACTCCCTCTGCCTCTTGCTTTGCAAATGATTCCTGTGATCACGAGGAGTGTAGCCGAGATTAAGTCGTCCACCAACTTGACGAGTAGCAAGCTCATATGCAGCTTGAGGCCTAATTCCAGAATCATCCGCTGCTTCGATTTCAAAAGCTTGAAATTCTGAAATTTTCCTTTGGGACGCCATCAAGTGGCGGGTTTGTGGCAAGTGAAGGAGGGGATTATGCTCAAGAACTACATCAGTGACTTCCAAGTTTTCGGACTCTCGATCCAATGTAAGACTCATCCGAGCTTTGCAATCAGTTCTTGTTTCAGCTCTAAAGCACTTCTGAACGGATTCCCTTTGCCCTTTTTTCCGATGGCCTTCGTCGGGACCGGCAGGATCAGCACCCGACCCGTGGATAGGTGCCAGTTATTGGGCAAGTGGACGTCGCTCCAGGGGAGCGGCGTCCTGGTCTCCCAATAACACCAGCACATGTCGACGTGGATGTAGTGCCGGTCGTGCTCGCCGGCGGCCGTAGGGGCGATGGTGAATGCGAGTGGCGCGGGGGTCCTCTGTGGGGGTGACGCGGGCTCAGCTTTGACGCGGCGGCGGCCCGAGGAAGAACCAGCCTCGTGGTCGTGCGCTCCCTTGCGGCTGAAGCTCCACCGCACCATGCCTGTGGGCGGACGGCGACCTCGAGGAAGGGGAAGGGAGAGCTAGGGTTTCTATGTCGGGTTTCGAGGAGGCAGCGGGTGATTGGAGTGGGAGCGTGGACTGCGACCGGTCCACGGCTTCCCATTTAAGAAGGACGCCTACCGCGCGCTTGGGCGAATGATAGGTGGGGCCGGCCGCGCATGCGCATTTATGTTGGACGGTGGAGGTAGGTGGCCGCCTGCCACGTGGCCCCGAAGCGGATGAGCGGCGTTTCCGTTTGCTGTCCGCATGGACCCAAACCAGGCGCATGTTTATGTCTTGAAATGGGTTGGCCCGAACACAAAACGGACCAGATGGGTCCAGACCGTCGAGCGCTGCGCCGTGTGGTCTGCCCGTTTTGTCCCAAACAAATGGGGCAGGACATATATTACATATATTCTGTATTTTTCAAGTAAATAAACTGTAATATGAGCATATATTCCGTATTTTTCTCAAACATGTTAGTTCAATTTGTAACGTCCACTATATACAAAGGTTCTAGTCAAACATAAGAGGGTGCCCCTGCGAGTATGGATGGTTCCTGCAATGTAAATGTAGGTACCCGTGCAATCTAAGCGGTGCAGTGAAACTATACTGCTCTCTCACTCACAAACAAATCCATCTATCTATCTAAATCTATCACTATCTCTCTCTAATCCTTTGTCATCCAGAAAAAACGCTCACACAATGTACAAGGGATAGAGTGTGAGTCGAAGGGTGATGGTGGGTGCCACGTCCGCCCTATAGGAAGGTTCTTGTACTCAAAAAATAGGGTGCCCTCATGCGGGGTATGCAGGGTTCTGACCATGTAAAATGGAGGTTCCGCGTTTAGTCTAACGATGATGTGATACTATATACTACTATCTTACTCACTAACAATCATATCTCTATCTAACTATCTACTAATCACTCCATAATCCGTTATCATTTATACGAACACACACACATCGTAAAAGAGGTAGAATGCAAGTGGAGAAGGCTAGGCGGGGGGGATGGGTTATAGAAGCAATTAGAAGCGGTCATGTCTTTACAACACAAATATCAACGCCTAAAAAACCTTGCACGGTGTAGAAGGGTGTCGGTGGGTGCAACGTCCAGCCTATAGGAAGGTTCTCGTACTCAAAAAATAGGGTGACCTCATGCGAGGTATGCAGGGTTCTGACCATGTAAAATGGAGGTTCCACGTTTAATCCAACGATGCAGTGATACTATATACTGCTATCTCACTCACTAACAATCATATCTGCACCTAAGCCGCGAGTTCCGGCCACGACCTCCACCAGTCGGCTGACATGGCAGGGGCGAACGCCGCGTAGCCGTCGTCACCCATGACCCGCACCGCTCAGTGCCTGGATCTGGTCGGGCCACCACATCCATCATCCTTGACCGCAAGTGTGCATGCCCACACGGCCACACTGCCCGCCATTGCCGCCATTACATCGTCGGTGTCGACTTGCTCTAGTGCACTGCCTAGCATTGCATCCAGGCGCAATCACCTCAGCCCGCGACAAGACTTCTGCACATGGAGACTATAGATCCCCGGAGCCGCTGGCTATCACCGGGCTTCCCCTGCCATAGTTCTGCATCGACATTTGTTTTACAGGCAATATTGATCACGTCATTTTTTTGCCACCCGTTTTAAGCCCAAATTAAGTTCATGTGTTGCTATACAATCAAAATTGAAAAAAAATTGATGAATGTTTACGGCAAGGTCCTAGTAAATACTCAGCAAAACTGGTTGTCGAGATAAATGGAATAAGTCAATGCTTAACCTCTGAGACAAACAACAGTGACCTACCTCCTGGAATCCTGGAATCAGAGATTGCCTGACGTATTCTATTGGCGCTCCTTTCAACGAACCTCTATAGTGAAGATGGATGTGGTCCGTGATCCCACTCACGAGTCGCTATAGCCTGCACCTCTATTTCTTCGGAATGCATGCGTATCATTGTTATCTCATGTATATAAAAGGCTTGAGGAAGATTAAGGATAAGTGGATCTTCATATTAAGGAGCGACATATGGCAATAGAATAACAGATCGACTACTTCTCATGCACTTAATTTCGTAATCACTTGAAGCTGTAGATTGTACTACAATATTACTCCCCTCGCATTGTCTTTTTCAAAATAGTCACCATCAATCTGCCAATCGCATTTTCAAGTTGAAACATCTGTATGGGACTCTACCTTTGGGCCGAGCATGCCCTGCCGGATCGATGATATGTCTTCTGGATCAGACAAAGAAGGGATTGGTTACCCACCTGGAGGGGATCGATGATATATCTTCTAGATCAGACAAAGAAGGGATTGGTTACCCAGCTGGAGGGGACATTGTCGATTCAGGATCTGACGAAGAAAAACCCCAACCTGGCTAATGGAAAGGTGACCATAGATGCTGGAGATAATATACAGGGAAGTTCCGTAGCCCATGAGTCAAGCCATTCAACTAGGGTTAAAGATAATTACAATGTGGATGGCAACACACCTGGTGAAGATAGCTTCATGCCGAACATTAAAGTAAATAATGTTCAGTACGATACAGAAAATGACTAGGAATCTTAAAGTTTGCAGGTGAATTAGATGTGAAACATGTCCACAACATAAGAATTGACGCGATGGATTTCCTTAACAAAGCAGTTAAGTCTATTGGAAACTTTGGCGCCCAGCTGACGGCGACTGGGAACACTTTGGTCAACACTTGTAGTTCCTTTTGTTGATCAGATGTGATGACTGCCGTGACAAATCGCCGAGGATCCGCTGGCTGTGTGCATGGAGCCCGCCATCTCCACCTCTCCATCGGCGTCGGTGCCGTCAGTGGCGGTCACCAAGCCAAAGCAGAGCAGTGTTTCTATTTTTTTCGATAAAGGATGTATTTTATTGGCTTAAAATGGAGCATCAAGAGGATACAAACACAATGAATCCACACCTGGCCTCTGCATGGTTAGGATGCACACAGCCAATAAAAACACACGCACACAAATAAAACGCCAGCAAAATAGCAAAGTCATATGAGACCAAAGCTATGTGTAGGCGAGGAAAAATGACAAAGCTATCAGATCCATGTTCGGCAAACTACAACAATGACCATATTCACACCAACCATCTCATGACACCAAACGAACAATGAGATTCTTCAACAGCAACGCCTTTAAGAAGAGAGCGATGCTCATCATCGCCGTCACCGGATCCAAACATCCAAGGTCAAATCTAAGTTTTTACCCTAAAGAAACAGTCCAAACATATCCGAGCAATGCCTTCAACAAGGTAACGACATAAAAATATCGCCATTGCCAGGTTTAACCAACTCGGGTCGGACCTAAGTTTTCACCCCGGAGCTCGAGCCTGGGTGCTCGAGTGGCACCCCCATCGACGTCCCTTATGTGTTGTCACCACCACTTTCTCGCGACCCCAGCTACATGCGCGTTCGCCGCCGCTGTACAACCATCCCTCTGCGTCAAGTCGTTGTCGATAGTTTGCATCTCATAACTGAAGTCAAGTACCGGGTCTGAAGAGAGAAACTCTCATGAAGACCTTTCGGTAGTCACCACAATCTGTGGCGAGGCTACCATCGCAGGCCGGAGTTGTCACCACAAGGACCAACCACCTAGGATGGAGCACCCATTGCTGACTATCACTTCGTCGGAGAGAGCTCAGCCCATACCCGTCACGTAGCCACCGGAAGATCAAGAGCACACAGCTAGCCGCCAAATCAGCGCCAAAGCAGTGTTTCTATTAGTCTCATACAATTATCTCCATCCGTTCACAAACTTATGCGTCACACTTTTTTTGGGGAAACAAGGCTCGTTTGTATTTGCCACTGATACTCCTGCAGGGGATTACCAAGCTAGCGAGTCAAAGTAACTATAAACCTGGGATAATTCGTTTTAATCTAGCCAAGGGAGAATTCTCCACAAGAACAACCGCAAACTGAATTGCACTTCTATTGCCACCGATGCTATTTATTAAGAGTCCTTTTACAGTATATCATATAATTTTGGAGCATTTATTTTTGGGATCCAACGGCACAGATATAACAATACTACCACAAAATTCCTGTAGTATATTAAGGTATCAGGGGTAGATTGGGTAGTTCATTACTGTGGCTGGAGAGAGGGTCGCCGGAGCTGCCGTTTACGTTGCCGGCGAAGTGGGCGATGGTGGCGGGGAGTCACCATGGGTTGGGTTGGAATGTTGTGGGAGGCATAGGTCTCGTCAACGAGGAGCTGGACAATACACAGCTCCTTCGGTCATGCCGCCCAAGCCCAACAAGCTGCCGTTGCCTTGGTCGAGCTCGAAGTTTAGATACATACGTAGCTCGTGGCGGCCGCTTCCATTTTCCATCACTACTTCACAATTGATAAGCCGCTAGCTGGCTGATGCTTGGATTTAAAATTGACTTCGAAGAATGACAGCGAATTGAATTGCCACTCAGGTGAGGTTGGCTGGGCGTGGTTGATGTTTCATAGTGTTAAGTGTTAACGTTTTGCATGGATTCCAAGTTTTTTTTTTGTTTTTTTTGGTTGAAAACCGAGAGGAGCAGTGCTTGGCGGCGTCATCCTTCTCGTCGACCTGCAACACAGTAGCGCCTCACCTGACGGCAGCGGCACAACAAGGCACGAGGGCGTACTGTAGCGCTCGCATGTGCGGGTTGCTGTTGCAGATTAGTGTCCGTCGCGGAGGACCTGAGGGCGTGGAGCAAGGCCTCGTCGTGTTCGGCGGCGATCGATTATCTTTCTTTTTCCCTCGGTTGATCATAGGCATTGAATCTGGCGCTCGTGACCTCTAAACACGGGTGAAGTCCTATCAAGGTAAATTGGATCGAAAGATTTTCATAGTTGAAATTAAAAATCTGTCCTCGAGCCAAATCTAAACCGAATAATATCAACCGTCGAATGAACTTAATACTACCTCTTAAATATGGTAGTACGATGCACCGTAAAATATCTCTTTATTAACAAGCATCGTGCATTTCTATGTTCTTATGAACTGAATTGTAAACTCTCCCAGGCCAAACAATAAATAGGTCATGAGCACCACGTTATCTTTATTTCATACCCTAAACTCAGCATTTCACAAAGCATGGAACTAAGCTTCAAAACTACTTTACCGAGAACGGAGCAATTTTTTGTCATCAATCTCATGGCCAAACATGGAACTACGATGTAAGCTACTGAGACATCCGCGGGAAGAGATTTCAAGCATCAAGCAGTCTGCTACATTCCACTGAAGCCGTGGACCAAATCAGTTTTGACAGAAAAGGAATCAATTTCTAAGTCCCTCACACGCAGCTTGAAGAAGCAAACCTGGGCAAGGAACGACTGGAGCAGTGGAGATACGGGATACCCCACTCCCAACCTTCCAAGAAGCAGCCATAGTATATAACTGAACCGGATCAAGACAAAGTGGGGAATTGGAAGCGAGGCAAAAAAGGAGCAAGTCGAAAAGTAATTGAACTTACGCACACACACAAAAAATCTTCAGTTCATCACAGAAAACACATTCAAAGTACCATTATATTACACAGTATACCAATCTTACAATTCTGCGGTAATGTTGACCTGGATGTTAAACATTGTACTCACGGTATTATGTATAAACCGTGATAGTTGTGGCGTGTGTGTTGTAAACTTGTTAGGATAGGTTAGGTATTGAGATAAGATCCTAATAGTTAGTTTAAGCGATCTATCTCTACCTAACCTAAACCCTAACCTCCTGTACTCCTATCGTCCCCGCACCTTGTGGCTATATTAACATGCAGCGCGCCCCTGCAGATGCATGCGCTTCAGCACCTCGTTTTACATGGTATCAGAGCCTAATTCTTCCATACGTCTAGATCATGTCGTCCTCCTCTTCCTCCCACGCCATGGCTATGCCCTCCCTCGCCTCCCTCGGCCACAGCATCACCGAAAAGCTTACCCGCAAAAACTTTCTGGTGTGGAAGGCTCAAGTGTTCCCGCATGTCAGGGCTGCGGCGATGACGGGCTATCTTGACGGCTCGATCAAGGAGCCCGCCGCTGTCATCGTCACTGAGAAGGACAACGCCGGGAAGAAGGAGATCACCAAGGCGCCCAACCCAGAACACGCGATCTGGGTCACTCAAGATCAGCAGGTGCTTACCTTCTTGCTCGCCTCTCTATCCCGCGAGGTTCTGATGCAGGTTTCCAACCACACCATCGCCGCGGGAGTCTGGCAAGCCCTGGTGGAAAGCTTTTCTGCCCAGTCTCGGGCGCGCCAGATACAGCTTCGTTCTGCGATCGGGAACGCATGCAAGGGTGACCTCTCCGATGCCGCCTACTTCACCAAGATGAAGGGGCTCGCCGACGAGCTAGCTGCTGTAGGAAAACCGCTTGATGAAGACGACGTCGTTTCACACATCCTGGAGGGTCTCATGCATGAGCCCGACTACAACGGCTTCGTCACTGCCATCTCCACGCGCGCCATCACCGATCAACCGATCGACCTCAGCGAGCTCTTCTCGCTACTGCTCGTCGCTGAGTCTCGGATCGTCGCCCAGCACGCCGCCTACACCGCCCATCACTCCGTCAACCTCGCCGCAAAGGGTGGTCGAGGTGGCTACGGTGGCGGACGCGACGGTTAGGGTGGTGGATGTGGCGGCTACAACGGGGGCAACTACAACGACAACTCGGGCGGCGGTGCGCCGCGCCAGCAAGGTGGTGAGCGCGGTGACCGCGAGCGCTGCCAAATCTGCAAGGAGGAAGGCCACGGTGCGTGGCGCTGCAGGAAACGCTACGACAAAAGCTACAACAACAACGTACGCAACCCCGCAGGTGGCGGTGGTGGTAGCGGACGCGGCGGCGATGGGCGTGGTGGCGGCGGCGGCGGTGGCAATCCTTGCTCCGCCAACTCTGCCCACTCCTATGGTGTAGATACTAATTGGTATCTTGACACCGGCGCTACTGATCATGTTACCGGGGAGTTGGAAAAGCTAGCTATTCGAGATCGCTACACCGGCACCGACCAAATCCACACAGCAAGTGGGCAAGGTATGGACATAGAACACATTGGTCATTCGGTATTATCTACTCCCTCCGGTTCCCTACAGTTAAACAACATACTTCATGCTCGTAGTGCCGACCAGAGCCTTCTTTCAGCTTATAATCTTATGAGAGATAATGATGTTTTCATTGAACTTCACCCTGAATTCTTTCTTGTCAAGGATCAGGCTACCCGGAGAACAATCCTTCAAAACAAGAGTAGGTGGGGGTTGTTCCCCGTGACCGGATGGCAGAGTGCTCCCCAACGCCAAGTCCTTGCTGCCATCAAACCATCCACGTCTCGATGGCACAAACGCCTAGGGCACCCAGCTCTTCCGGTAGTTCAAAAGATTCTTCGCGACTTCAAACTTCCTGTTTCAAATAAACAAGATCACCTCCTAGTGTGTGATGCATGTCAAATGGCCAAGAGCCATCAGTTACCCATCTCAAATGGCCAAGACATCAGATTTATTTTTGAGCAAATATATCTAGCTAAACTTGCTGAAATCATCAATAAAACTGACATCAGAGTCCACAGCTCCTTTAGAGCTTATTTTTTCAGATGTTTGGGGTCCTGGACCCGTCTCTGTAGGAAGACAGAAATACTATGTCAGTTTTATTGATGATTTCAGCAAGTTTAGCTGGATATATTTGCTCAAAAATAAATCTGATGTCTTCGAAAAATTTCGTCTTTCCCAAGCTCATGTTGAACGTCTGTTTGATCGTAAGATCATTGCCATGCAAACCGATTGGGGTGGGGAGTACCAACGGTTGAACTCTTTTTTTGAACGCGTTGGCATCACACACCACGTTTCTTGCCCACATGCTCATCAACAGAACGGCTCCGCGGAGCGGAAACATAGACACATCATAGAAGTCGTCCTTTCTTTGCTTGCTCATGCATTTATGCCACTCAAGTTTTGGGACGAAGCGTTCCTCACTGCAGTCTATCTTATAAATCGCGTCCCAAGTAGAGTTATCAAGAACCAAACTCCTCTAGAACGACTATTTGGTACCAAGCCCAACTACTCCTTTCTTCGTATCTTTGGGTGTGCCGTTTGGCCAAACTTGCGCCCTTTCAACAAGCATAAGCTTGAGTTTAGATCCAAACAATGTGCCTTCCTAGGGTACAGTACTCTCCATAAGGGCTACATGTGTCTTGATATCTCCTCCGGTCGTGTCTATGTTTCACGTGACGTTGTCTTTAATGAGCAAGTTTTTCCCTTCGCAAGTCTCCACTCCAACGCCGGTGCCCAACTCTGCAAAGAATTGCTTCTTCTACCCTCTCATCTCCTGCCATCTCCTAACTTTGCTCACGGGGGAGCTGGTTTTGCTGCTGACAATGTGTCCGTGTCTAATGCTAATGCCCATGCCGAAAGTGTGCAGGAAACAGGGCAGCCAAATGTTGAGGATTTTGGTGAAAATTCGTATGATTTTATGCAGGAAAATGACAACTTGCATGTAGCCATAGAGGATCCTCCGGTGGCCTCGGGATCAGCCTCGCCAGGCGAATTGGCCGCGGGATCGGTGCCTGCAGCAGCCGCAGGCGAATCCACCGCAGGATCAGCGCCCGCAACGCCAAGCGAATCCACGCCGGGATCCGCGTCCACTGGTGGGCGCCCTGATTCGCTGCCTCCGCGTGGGCCCGCGTTGGATGGCGTGCGGTCCCCAGGCGGACCGACCAGGCGTGGCCCCCGTGCCTCCCACGAGGCGGGGCGTGTGGCTCCCGGCGCTACCCACGAGGCGAGGCGTGTGGCTCCCGGCGCGGTGCGGTCCCCCTCCACACCCGTGGCTAACTCGGAACTGCCAAGTGGCAGCGTGCCCTTGGCTGCCGCACCAGATCCTCCTGGTTCGCTGCAGACAGAGGATTTGGGATCTTCTGCTGTTGTGTCTGCATCTGACTCTGCTGTTTCCTCTACACAAAAAGCAGCCAAATACAGCAAGCTCGACCAGCTCCACCTCCTCCTGCCCGATCACATACTCGGTCCCAGAGTGGTATTGCGAAACCCAAGGTATATAACGATGGTTGTGTTCGTTGGGGCTCTTTCTGTGCCATAGGTGAACCGAAGAACCTTCATGGTGCTCTTGGTGATCCCAAGTGGAAGCAGGCCATGGATGAAGAATTTTCAGCGCTTGTAGCAAACAAGACATGGCACTTGGTGGCACCGGTCAGAGGGAGAAACGTGATTGACTCCAAATGGGTGTACAAGGTAAAACGCAAATCTGATGGCACGATAGACAGGTATAAGGCACGTCTTGTGGCCAAAGGTTTTAAGCAAAGGTATGGAATTGATTATGAGGATACCTTTAGCCCTGTGGTAAAAGCTGCTACTATTCGCTTGATCCTTTCTGTTGCAATATCTAGCAATTGGTGCATACGACAACTAGACGTAAAGAACGTGTTTTTGCATGGTGTTCTGGAAGAAGTATATATGAAGCAGCCTCCTGGGTATTAAAGTTCAGCTTTACCATGACATGTTTGCAAGCTTGATAAAGCAATCTATGGTTTGAAACAAGCACCTAGAGCATGGTATTATCGTTTGTACTCCAAGTTACAGTCCCTTGGTTTTGCTGCATCCAAAGGAGATACCTCATTGTTCTTTTATCATCGGCATGGAGTCACTATTTTTATGCTTATTTACGTTGATGATATTATCTTCACCAGCTCCTCCTCTCGAGCAGTTGAAGCTCTCCTTCAGGATCTCTGCATGGATTTTGCGCTCAAGGATTTGGGCGACCTTCACTTTTTCCTTGGCATTGAGGTAAAACGTGTGGGCAGTGGAATTATTTTATCTCAGGAAAAATATGTGCATGACATCCTTGAGCGAGTGGGCATGAAAGGTTGTAAACCTTCTCCAACTCCATTTTCTACATCAGAAAAGTTGTCTCTTCATGATGGATAGGTGCTTGGGGCTGAAGACTCAACCAGGTACAGAAGTGTTGTAGGAGCATTGCAGTATTTGACTTTAACCAGACCAGACATCTGTTTTTCAGTAAGCAAGGTTTGTCAGTTCTTGCATGCACCTACCAGTACCCATTGGACAGCAGTTAAGTGAATACTTCGTTATCTCCAAGCAACTAAGAGTCATGGTCTCAAACTTGCTAAGTCAGATTCCACACTCGTCAGTGCTTTTTCAGATGCAGATTGGGCAGGTTGTCCTGATGATCGGCGATCCACTGGAGGCTTTGCGGTTTTCTTTGGAAGTAACCTGATTTCTTGGAGTGCACGCAAGCAAGCTACTGTGTCTCGGTCAAGTACAGAAGCTGAGTATAAGGCCCTAGAAAATGCCACTGCTGAAATCATTTGGGTGCAGAATTTACTGACAGAGTTGGGTATTCATCATTCACCTGCAGCTTCTCTTTGGTGTGACAACCTTGGAGCTACTTATCTCTCTGCCAATCCTGTTTTTCATGCGAGGACAAAGCATATTGAGATCGATTACCACTTTGTTCGTGAAAGAGTTGCAAACAAGCTTTTAAACATTCGGTTTGTGCCTACTGGTGATCAAGTGGCAGATGGCTTTACCAAGCCATTATCATTGCGGCAGCTGGAGGCCTTTCGACACAATCTCAACTTGGATAGTTGTGATTGAGGGGGAGTGTTAAACATTGTACTCACGGTATTATGTATAAACCATGATAGTTGTGGCATGTGTGTTGTAAACCTGTTAGGATAGGTTAGGTATTGAGATAAGATCCTAGTAGTTAGTTTAAGCGATCTATCTCTACCTAAACTAAACCCTAACCTCCTATACTCCTATCGCCGTCGCACGTTGTGGCTATATTAACATGCAGCGCGCCCCTGCAGATGCATGCGCTTCAGCACCTCGTTTTACACTCGAGGCCGCTGCAGAGGAGCGGAGGCTGGGCGAACTTGATGGAGGAGGCCACCATGAAGAGGAGGTGGGCCTAGCTATCATGGTGAGGAGGGCGCAATGCTGATGCCCGTTGGCCACCTTGCCGGATCTAACACCGGGGAAGGTGGTTGGGAGCACGGCGACGCAGAGCTTGAGGAGAACGGCGGGTCGAGGAGCAGCATCGGTCGCCTGCACGTCGTCCATGACCACTGAAGGTGGCCGGCTGGGGAGGGACCCTCCCCGGAGTGTCACAGTGACAGCGGAGAAGACGGTGGTAGGGGATAGCGTAGGAGATGGAGGAAGGAGAGGGCCAGGTCCCAATCCAGATTTGGGATGGACATAGAGGGGGGAAGTGGGGCATGATGGTGGAGCGAGGAGGCCATGGATGGACCGGTGAGTTGCAGGAGAGAGACGTGAGAGAGAAAAGAGAGGGCGCGTGGGGATAGAAAGAAGGGCCAAACGCTCTTCCGCTGGTTTTTCTTATTATAGAAAACTAACGAATCGAACACAGCATCAGGGTTGTACAAGTCCAAATGCAAAATGACAAGCATGAGATGATGCTAATAGAACAAAACACATTATTTGTCTTGGGGTGACGGCTCTTTACGTCCGTCTGAAACCGTTCGCTAACAGCCCCATATCTGACAACCTGCCATTCTACCAGCCTACTACCTGCACGCTACTAGGTTGGAGAGAGAGCGCGTGGTCCTAACTCGGCTATAAGAGGGATTAATCATCAAACATCTAATAGCAAAGAAATACAAAGAGGGAAAGATGAGGGACCAGATCCCAACACCAACGAGCGCTCGTGATTGCAGCCGTCCCAGTGAAGTTTCATATGTTTGCTTTTGTCTCTCTCTCTCTCTCTATATATATATATACTAGTGTATGATACTACTTTCGTAATGCATAGTATCATAAGTTAGTATCTTAGGTTGCCTTATTAATTGTCATGCATCACACAAAGTAGTACAACATTTAATATGATATGGTATCATGATATGATACCACATCCTCTCTTTCCTCATTTAGTTGTGTGCCACATCATCCAGAAAGTCTAGTTGGCATGCATGATACCGCTTATGATACTACCATTACAACCAGCCTAAATCGGAAAGGAGGGAGTATGATACTAGCTAGTCTACGATATACTAGCTACTTCATTAAGAGCATGGTTAATAATACAGCCAACGGTCGGCTATAAGAAGTTGTTGTGTCATATACAGCCAACCTCTTAGCGGGCATGTACAATAATAAGTTTTAAATATGTACTAGTTTATCAATAGTTGGCCCACCTTACATCCTCACAAAGTGTCTTGGGTCTCATGTTGCAGTTGGTTGTACTAACCAAGAGCCCGCTTATCTTCTCTATCCTCTTCTCTTTCCTCCAACTAATAAACACACACACACACACACATATATATATATATATATTATATTCATTATAGTCTGCTTATGCCATTGCTCTATTGTACTTGCTCTGAGACTAGCCACAATGGAGAGTAACATTACACTAGTAACATACACTATCCCTAGACTATGTTACTACCTTTCATAGTGGGTAGTAACATAAGTATGGTAACATGCAAAGCCTCATTATTAGGTTATAGACTCATATTGCATTGGGACATGTGATGTTACAATAACTAGCTAAGTTACTCAAACTACCTCTCTCCTCATTAACTCATTGCCACATAAGCAAATTTGTTGAGTTGGACTCGATGTTACTGCTGAAGTTACTCCCACTGTGGCTAGTCCAATGCATAGTATCATAGAGTAGCTAGTATCATATGTAGTACTTTATTTATACTGTCATGCATGACACATAGTAGCTAGCATATCATTTATTATGATACGGTTTCATGATATGATACTTAACCCTCTCTTTCTTCATTTAATTCTATGACAGCTCGTCAAAATTGCCTAGTTGGCGTGCATGATACTAGCTATGATACCCCCTTACTATCAGCCTAGCAAAGAAGGTGTACAGATCATTTATGCGTCGCTTTTTGAGTTTTCATCCGTTTGTTTGAGAAGAAGGGAGAAGTTTCGAACATTTCGGCTGCGAGGTGCGGCCACTGGCGTAGGCCTAGTTGGTATTTTAATTACAGGAAATTTAGATGGAGTTCGCACATCATCAAAATCGATGTGTGCCCGTGGCGTGCTCTCACGACCCCATGGAAAAAAATTGGTAAAGTTTGGCACAAGTTTTGATGACCTCTCCTTCCAAACCGGAGCATCTCACATGAAGGATCATGGTTTACAAAAGGAGATGTCTCAATTCAAACTCCTGTGGCCGGTGACTTCATCGTTTGGCCTCATAAAAAATTTCACGGTACGCAATCACCATTATACCACAGGCTTGATTTTCTGGCGCATTTTAGGTATCATTAGCTATATTTAAGACATTTGTTGAGATTAACGTGCATTTTGTGCATAAAAATAAAATTACAACCGGAACTGCATGTGTTGTCGAAAGGGATGAGGATCGCTATTCAATCTGGGAGCATCCGACGGTGCAGACGTACGATCCGTGGGGTTTGGGTTCTGGCCAATCAGAATGCACGACTCAGATCACACGCGCAGCAAAGGGGGGCATCGGCCACGGTTTGGTAGGCACACGGCTTTCGTGTGTGAACCGTGTGCTATTTGAAAACATTTTTTGGGAGGGGCTATTTGAAAACATTTACATGTGATGTCGAAAGGGATGAGGATCGTCGTTCGATCTGGGAGCATCCAATAGTGCAGACGTACGATCCGTGGGGTTTGGGTTCTGGCCAATCAGAAAGCATGACTCAAACCATGGGCGGGGTGGCGGGGTTTGGTCAGCACACGGCTTTCAACAACAAACCGTGTGCTATTCGCAAACCAGATTGCATGTTTTTGTTCACACATACTGTAGTGAGATCAATTGAGTGTGCTACCTCTATGATATAATAATAATAATAATAATAATAACAAAAAACAGTTCATATTCATTGCCTAAGCTGACAGCATATCAAGGTGAACATATTAACAGTTCTTACATCAACAAAAAACCGCGCATAACTCACAAATTCAGTACACGTGACATTTCTAAATTGAACGAATTAAGTTGCAGGGTAGGCATAAAGACTAGTACTACGGCTTAATTCCCATGTACATGGGGGAGCTGGGATCATTACATTGACCCTGAATGAACTTGGGTTTTATGATGATTTTACGCTTCTCTGTTACACGAGTGCATGATCCCTTGGCTGGCAACTCATCAAATTCATCGTACTCGTCCTCATCGGCAACATCGTCGACGCCCAGTACCCTTCTCTTCCCGTGCATCACTAAATGGCAGTTCTTATGCAAGGGGTCATCCACAAAGAAAATCTGGGTAGCATCGCTGGCAAGGATGAATGGGTCCGCGTGATATGCCATCGTTGTCATGTTAACATAGGTCTTCCTGTACTCATCAATCCTTACCTGACCAAGAGGGATCCATGCGCACCTGAATAATTCCACCTTAACTTTCACATAGTCAAGCCCCCAAATCTCTTTGATGGTTCCATGGTATACCCTTTTATCAGCTTCATTTACAATCATGCATTCTATTCGAACACAGTTATTCTGATATGAGGTCTTCTGATCACATTCCTCAGTGTAGAATGTGTATCTATTTATGTCATATGCTTGGTACGTCAACAGTATAGGTGATGGCTTTTGTGCCAACCACGTAGCAATGTCATTGATGGATCCTTGTGCCAAATGATTCTTCAGCAATTCGACGTAGTTCTTAGTGTGCTCCTTCATCTCCACATCTGATGAAGGCACCATTGGTAAGAAGCTTTGGCATATCTCCGCCAAGTGTTCTTCGGCATAAGCGATGAGAACTGGGCTGTTAAGAAGTACCGTCAAATGTGCTTTCTCTGCCAATTCTCCGGGTGCAGCCATTTGCGTGCCAGCAAGGACCGCCTTACCTTTCAGCCTTCCCTCATGGCGAGAGAGGGGCAAATCTGTAGGTCTTTGTTTCATGTATTCGGTGTAAAACTCAACCTCCTCCTCCACGGTATAACCTGGTAGGATGCTTGCCTCTGGATAGTTTCGGTTCCGACAAAAGTGCTTCAGTATTCCCATGAACCACTCGAAGGGATACATGTTCGAAGAAACACTGGACCACAATACTTTATCTCGTCGACAAGGTGCATAGTGAGATGGACCATGACATCAAAGAATGACGGTGGGAAAACATCTCTAGGTTGGACAATATTCTTGCAATATCATCTTGCATATGATCCAACTCTTCAGGATCTATAACTTTCTGCCATAGTTGGTTGAATAAATCACAGAGGTTAATGAGTGTGTTTCTTATATCTTTGTCCATCAGATTCCTGATGGCCACCGGGAGGATTTGTGTCAACATTACGTGGCAATCATGTGACTTCATGTGTCCCAACTTCATTTTACCTGAGCTCACATCCACGAGACTTCTGATGTTGGCGCAGTAGGAAGAGGGTGTCTTAACTGACAACAAATAGGTGAAGAATTATGTTGCTTCTTTTGTACTGAAATTGTAACTCTGGGGAGCTTTGATGAATTTGTCATCATCTTCTGCTTCACTCTTGTGTTTTGATTGATCGTCAAGCATATCGAGCCGTGAACCGTCAGCATCCGTTCTTTTACCTTTAATCTTGAGCAGAGTACCAAGGATGCTTTCACATATGTTCTTCTCTATGTGCATGACATCGATGCAGTGACGTACACGTAGAATCTCCTAGTAAGGTAATTTCCAGAACACCATTTCTTCTTAAACACTTGACCCTTGGGTGTTTGTTTCACTTTCAAAGGATGGTTCTTGCCAAGCACAACATTATATTTTTTAGCCATGTTGTGGACCACCTCCCCTTCATAGGGTATTGGGCCCACACATGCCTCTACCGTACCATCAAATCAGCTTTCATCTTTCGGTATGGGTGAGTTTTCCATAAGAACCTACGATGACGCAAATACACGGTTTTGTGCGATTTGGGAAGTCTTCTGCTAGTTGTCCTATCCATGCATGTGACACACCCTACATCTCCCTTTGTTTTCAGCCCCGATGTGTTGCCTAATGTCGGCATATCTTGAATGGTGTGCACCAGCATCGCATGTAGATTGAAAATATCCTTTTTGTAAGCATCATAACATTTTACAGCCGACACATCTATCCACACCGTCGGCAGTTCTTCTACCAATAGCTGAAAGTAAATGTCGATGTCATTTCCAGGTTGCTTCGGGCCTTGGATAATCATTGACATCATAATGTATTTTTCCTCATACACAACCAAGGAGCTAGGTTATATATGCACAGAAGCACCGCCCATGTGCTGTGATTGGTTCTCATATCGCCAAAAGGATTCATCCCGTCAGTACACTCCCCGAGCCTTATACTTCTAGGATCCTTGGCAATTTTTTCAAACTTTTTGTCGATTAATTCCCACTGAGCCCTATCTTTCAGGTGCCTCATAAACTTATCCGCAATTTGCTCATCATGATGCCACCGCAACCTCTTTGCCTCTCTAGGGTTTGCAAACAAACGCCTCAACCTTGGAATTAAAGGCAAGTACCAAACAACCTTGAACGGGATTCCTGCCTTGATCTCGTCATCCAATTTGTATTTGTCCTTTGCTCTCCCGCGCTTGTATCATGCATGCTTGCATGTGGGACATGCACACAAATCTTTGTAGTCACCACGGTACAATATACAATCATTCACACAAGCGTGTATCTTCTGTACTTCAAGTTCCAATGGGCAAACAATTTTCTTCGCTTCATTCGTGCTTCTGGGGAGCACATTATCTTCCGGCGGTATTTCTTTGAAAAGACCTAACATCTCTGTAAAGCCCTTGTTTGATAAAATGTTTGCTGCTTTAAATCTAAGAAGCGCCAGGGTGGCACTCAACTTAGAATATTTCTTTTTGCAACATGGATACAATTCTTTCTTGGAGTCCGCATCAATGGTTGGCAGATCCTTGTACCCAATCATATCCTTTTTTGGGCCCTTGAAATCTGCAATCATAGCAGCAAAATCTGGCATATCAAGATCGTCATCATCTGCGTCCACGTCTTGGTTATCCAGTCGGCATTTCGGCTTTCCAGTGTTCCATTGGTAACTTGACGCCTCTGCCCCGATGTTAGATTCAACATCCATGTGACACTGATCGGGGTTTGGCATCTTGCTGCCCTGGGTATCTTCATCCATGACCTCCTCTTCACCGTGTCTGGTCCAACGTGTATATCCATCCATGAATCCCCTAGAGACTAAGTGCATCTGGACATCTGCAACTTCATGTGACTCTGTATTGGCACAACCAGTACATGGACACAGGATGTAATCCGCATCACTAATTCCCCTCTATGTACTTTCAGCCAAATTCATGAACTCTGTCACACCACTGATAAAATCTGCAGTTTTCTGATTATTCATCCATCGAGATCATTCCATATGCAGCACACGGATGGTAATTAAAAACAAAACAACAACATTAATACACGGATTAATTGCTGCCCAAAGATGCATGCATAAATCACAAGGTTTTATTTTCGTAATTACTGAGGACGCTCCATGTTGTTATCCAGACGTGCAATGACAAAAATTAATGGCTAGTCAATTTACACGCAGAGTACTAGTACAACACTACCCTTAGGAATTGAATACCTTAAGTAAGCCACTCATGAAAAGAATACATGAATTAATTAGCCGTGCAGCGACATCCACCCAGAAGACAGAGAAGTGTGATGCGGTAGCACGCCGAGACAGCAGGGTCGAAAAGCAAAGCTTAGTGCGGCTGCCACCTGAAGTTCGACCTCCACTATCCCGCCATCGACTGCGATGGATGTGCTCGAATCACACCGCCGCCGACCTTGATGGTTGAACTCCTCCTATATCCCGCCGCAGACCGAGGATTGACCTCCTATGACACCGCCACCGCCCATCGATCGAGGATTGACCTCTTCTCCGGTAGCCGCTGCCTAGGTTGCCGCCATCTCTATATGTAGAGCGGCTGTTTACACGGTATCTCACTGTAACTCAATTATATGGACAGGGTAGTACATCACATACTGTTATGTCTTATGTAACGGCAACCGTGTCTAACCTACGTTGTCTTCTCACATGGTTTGGTGCGGAAATCGCGTGTGACGTTGTAATACTGATGAAGCTATGTACCTAGGGTAGGGTCATGGATCTGTCCAACATACCCTCCCCAAGGACATCTCTACAAAGAATCAGAAGCAGTCGAAGAGAAAACATCATCCACTCGACCGTGAAGAGGTGCTCACTCGACCACCTTGAAGACACTCGACCACCAGAAGATGAGAAACCCTCCACTCTGCAACGCTCATGACTTAAACCATAGCTTTATGGGCATTTATAGCACTTTATTGTAGACGTTACCAGTAACACCCCACCTTTATGAACATTGAACCCTATGTAACGGAGGGGAGCTGGGGTCCTGGCGCACTCTATATAAGCCACCCCCTCCTCTGGGACAAGGGTTCACACTTACTGTAATTCACACACATATATTCAGTTGACCACCTCTGGGCTCCGAGACGTAGGGCTGTTACTTCCTCCGAGAAGGGCCTGAACTCGTAAACTCGTGTGTACAACTCCTCCATAGCTAGGATCTTGCCTCTACATTCCTACCCCCCTATTCTACTGTCAGTCTTAGGACCACGACAGTTGGCGCCCACCGTGGGGCAGGTGTCTTAGCGACTTGTTGGAGAAGTTGCGATTTTTTCGACCCCCTTCATCATGGTTCCAGGCGGAGGTTTGGTTGAGGGCCGCGAGATCCGTCTCGGCGCGCTCGTGTTTATTGTCGACGAATCCACTTGGCTTCAGGAGGCTCCACTCGACGCCGACGCGCTCCCCGCCCGCGGGGCAACGCACTTTCGCGCGTGCGTCCGCGGCGTCCTCCTGCGGCAACCATCGACCCAGTACCAGTCGACTCCATCAGCTTTCCCCCTCCTTGCGGCTCGCCGGAGCAAACGCTCCGGTCGGTCGAGGTTTCAGCGGTGGGTGAGGCATGCGGTAGCCCGCCAGTCGGCCATCTCTCAAGTCACGGCGATCGAGCCCGACGAAACTCTCTACGGCCTGTTCGATCTGTCGACTGGCTCCGTAGAGACCGCATCCGAGTGCGACAGCAGCGACCCAGCGGCTGAAGTTCTGATGGCCAATGGACCACGCAGCCCTCCTGGCTTCAACCATGAAGACGGAGGCGACGGGAACGGCGATCCGTCACGCGTTCACGAGGAGTACCGCCCCGAACCCCTCTCCTCGCAGCAGAGGGAGGAACTTCGCCGCCAGAACATGGATGCATTGCATACTCCTATAGTTGGAGAAACCCATGAGGCCCAAGCCTTGGAGCAGGCGCGCTTGGCCAACCTGACTGAGCGCACTCGACTGGAGAACCTCCAACGCGCACTTGACGATCGCGCTTGGCAGCGCGCCCCCGAATCCAATCGACGCCAGCTTTTTCCTCCTCCGACTCAGGTATACAGAACCCCGATCTAGAATCTAGCTGCTGCTGCCCGGATAGCAGAGTCGATCCAACCCTCCCAGTCAGAAGTTGGTCGAGGTCTGGTGCAGATCCGAGCCTTGCTCCGGGCGGCGGGAGAGCAGAATACGGTTGTATCTCAGTCGCGGGATAGGATCCACAGCAGATCCGTGATGGCAGACACAGTTCAGTCGGCCCATAGCCCAAGATCGCCTCCGAGGCGTGAGGGACGTGGGGATCAACGAGATCATTACAGAAACCGAGAGCAGTATGATCACCGAGTCGATCATTATGATCGCCGTCGAGTGCCCACGCCTCCCCCGAGGAGCAGGTCATACGTGCCTCGGCAGCATGAAGACAGACGCCCTCACAGTGTTGGGCGGGGTATTCCAATCGACCCCAGGGAGCCAGGCTGTGATGCGAGATCTATTCCCGTGTAGGGCTTGGTCGACAGAAACAGAGCTCACCGAGTGGGCCATGATGGAGGTCCACAAACCAGCAATAGGGTGCATGTCTCTGGTCCAGAGTGCTTCAGCAGAGCTATCAGAGCTGCGATGATTCCCCCCAACTTCAGGTTGGTGTCTAGAGTTAGTAAGTTCACCGGAGAGTCCAAGCCTGACACTTGGCTTGAAGACTACCGAGTGGCTGTCCAGATTGGTGGCGGCAATGTTGAAGTGGCCATGAAACACCTTCCTATGATGTTGGAGGGCTTAGCTAGAGCATGGCTGAATCAGTTAGCGCCTGGCAGCATCTATACTTGGGAAGATCTCGCCCGAGTGTTTGTCAGAACATTCGAGGGCACTTGCAAACGGCCGGCAGGTTTGACAGAGTTACAGTGTTGTGTTCAGAAGCCGAATGAAACTTTGAGGGATTATATCCAGAGATGGATCACCCTACACCACACGGTAGAAGATGTGTCAGATCATCAGGCAATTTGTGCCTTTAAGGAAGGCATCAGGTATAGGGAGTTGAATATGAAATTCGACCGGACAGGAAATATGACTCTGGCTCGGATGATGGAAATTGCCACCAAGTATGCCAATGGTGAAGAAGAAGAGCGACTCCGGAGCGGCAAGCACAAAGCAGTAACCCACGAAGCCGGAGGAGGAAACTCCAGTCGGAAACAGAAGCGCAAGGCCGAGCCAGCTGCTCCGGGTGAAGCCTTGGCTGTGGTTCAAGGAAAGTTCAAGGGGAAGACCAAAGGGCCATGGAACCCCAAGAAAGTAAAAGATCAAGATGGGAATGACGTGTTGGATTTGCCGTGCCATATCCACACCAAAAAAGATGAAGAAGGCAACTTCATTTACCCGAAGCACACCACTCGGCAGTGTCGCCTCCTAATCCAGCAGTTCCGAGAGAAACAACCCAAGAAAAAGGAGAAGGAAGCAAACAAGGCTGAAGATGAGGGTGAGGATGATGATGGTTATCCCCACGCGAATTCCACTCTGATGATTTTTGCTGATATTGAGAGCAAAAGTCGATTGAAAGTCATCAATAGGGAAGTGAACATGGTCGCTCCGGCGACACCCAGTTACTTGAAGTGGTCGCAGACTGCCATTACATTCGACCAGTCTGATCATCCAGCACACATCGCCACCCCTGGGAGGCAAGCACTGGTGGTCGACCTGGTGGTCGAAGGCACTCGACTGACAAAGGTCCTGATGGACGGTGGCAGTGGTCTGAACATACTGTATGCAAAAACGTTGAAAGGAATGGGCATTTCGATGACCAGACTCAATGAAAGCCATATGAGTTTCCATGGGGTCATTCCAGGCAAGAAGGATGCATCCCTCAGTCAGATTGCACTCGACGTGGTTTTCGGTGATTCCAAAAATTACCGCAAAGAAAAGTTGACATTTGAAGTTGTAGATTTCCAGAGTGCTTATCATGCAATTCTGGGCAGGCCAGCTTACGCACGGTTTATGGCTCGACCATGTTACGTGTACCTCAAACTGAAGATGCCTGGTCCCAGAGGAGTGATCGCTATCTCTGGTAACCGGAAGAAGGCAGAAGAGTGCTTCCAGAAGGGCTCGAAGATCTCCGATGCCCAGATGGCCGTGGTAGAATTGCTAGAATACCAGAAAAATGCATATCCGAGTGACTTGCTGCGAGCCAAGAAGCCAGCCACAGATTCAGCATTCCAGTCGTCTGGTGAAACGAAGTCGATTCACATTCACCCGATGGATCCCAATGCAGCTCCGACTCACATTTCCACCACACTCGACTCCAAATAGGAAGAAGCGATCATCCAGTTCCTCCGTGAGAACTGGGACATCTTTGCATGGAAGCCTTCTGACATGCCGGGTGTTCCCAGGGGACTGGCTGAGCATCGTTTGTGAGTCGACCCGAAGGTGAAACCAGTCAAAGAGCATCTTCAATGGTCCGCCGTCCAGAAAAGAAAGGCAATCGGTGAAGAGGTGGCACGGCTTTTGGCGGCTGAGCTTATCCGAGAGATTTATCACTCCGAGTGGTTAGCCAATGTTGTCATGGTCCCAAAGAAAGACGACTCACTTCGCATGTGTATTGATTTCAAGCATATCAATCGGGCCCGCCCGAAAGATCACTTCCCTCTCCCTCGCATCGATCAGATAGTCGACTGACTGCAGGGTGCGAGCGTTTGTCCTTTTTCGACGCTTACTCCGGGTACCACCAGATCCATCTGTACGGACCCGACGAAATAAAGACATCTTTCATCACCCCGTTTGGGTGCTTCTGTTATGTCACAATGCCATTCGGTTTGAAGAACGCCGGAGCCACATTCATGCGGATGATTCAGAAGTGCCTGCTCACTCAGATCAGTCGGAATGTGGAAGCATACATGGATGACATTGTGGTCAAGTCACGTAAAGGTTCCGACCTACTGACTAACCTTGCTGAAACCTTTGCCAACCTCAGAAGGTATGATATCAAGCTCAATCCATCAAAGTGCATGTTTGGAGTTCCAGGCAGAAAGTTACTCGGTTTTCTTGTTTCCGAACGAGGAATTGATGCTAACCCAGAGAAGGTAGGCGCTATACTCCGAATGAAACGCCCTATGCGTGTGCATGATGTCCAGAAGCTTACTGGTTGCTTGGCCGCCCTAAGTCGATTCATTTCTCGCCTCGGTGAAAAGGCGCTGCCTCTTTACCGACCGATGAAGAAATCTGACAAGTTCGAGTGGACTCCAGAAGCTGATGCAGCGTTTGTAGAGCTAAAAGCCCTGCTTTCCATCCAGTCGGTGCTTGCTGCTCCAATCAGCAAAGAGCCTCTACTGCTTTATATAGCAGCCACTGGACAAGTCGTCAGTACAGTACTTATGGTCGAGCAGGAAGAAGAAGGAAAATCTTATAAGGTTCAACGCCCAGTCTACTATATTTCTGAAGTCCTGACCCCGTCAAAGCAGAGATATCCTCATTATCAGAAGCTTGTTTATGGGATTTACATGGCCACGAAGAAGGTTGCACACTATTTCTTGGATCACTCTATTACAGTCATCAGCGACACTCCATTGTCAGAGATTCTGCACAACAGAGATGCAACTGGTCGAGTGGCCAAATGGGCGATTGAACTCCTTCCCCTGGATATCAAGTTTGAGGCAAAGAAAGCTATCAAGTCCCAAGCAATAACAGGTTTCCTCGCCAAGTGGATCGAACAGCAACTGCCGACTCAAGTTCACTCTGAGCACTGGACCATGTTCTTTGACGGATCCAAGGTGCTGAACGGTTCTGGTGCTGGAGTAGTTCTAGTATCCCCCCGAGGAGACAGACTCAGATATGTCCTCCAGATTCACTTTGATTCTTCTAACAATGAAGCAGAATATGAAGCACTCCTGTATGGGTTGCGCATGGCCATCTCACTCGGCGTCCGTCGCCTGATGGTCTATGGCGACTCAGATTTAGTATTTAATCAAGTGATGAAGGAGTGGGACATCAGAAGCCCAGCCATGACTGGTTACTGCAACGCGGTGAGGAAGCTTGAGAAGAAGTTTGAGGGGTTAGAACTCCACCACATACCCCGACTGAAAAATCAAGCAGCCGATGATTTGGCAAAGATAGGTTCCAAGAGAGAAGCCATTCCTAGCAATGTGTTTTTGGAGCATATTCACTTGCCGACAGTTCAGGAAGATCCTTTTACTGAAGAGCCCCCGCAACCTAAGAGCGCCACAGATCTGACTGAAGTCGAGATCCCAGCCGTGGTCGACCTGATCATGGAGGTTCTGGCCATTACTCTCGACTGGACGGTGCCCTACATTGCATACATCCTCAGGAAAGAACTCCCGGAGGATGACGAAGAGGCTCGACAGATCGTCCGTCGATCCAAGGCCTTTACTGTAATAAGAGGGCAGTTGTTCAGGGAAAGCGTGACTAGAGTCGGTCAGAAATGCATAACACCAGAAGAAGGTCGGATGATCCTCAATGACATCCACTCGGGGACCTGTGGTCATTATGCGTCCTCTCAGACCATCGTGGCTAAAGCATACCGAGCTGGATTCTATTAGCCACGAGCAAATGAAATGGCGAAAGATATAGTCGACAGATGTGAAGGCTGCCAGTTTTACTTCGACATGTCTCATAAGCCAGCGTCAGCCCTGAAGACCATCCCCCTCATCTGGCCCTTTGCTGTTTGGGGACTGGATATGGTTGGACCACTGAGAACTGGCAGGAGCGGCTTCACTCATGTGCTCGTTGTAGTCGACAAGTTTACCAAATGGATCGAAGCTAAACCTATCAAGAACCTTGATGCTAGCACCGCTGTCAGTTTTATCAGAGAATTGACATTTAGATATGGAGTCCCACATAGCATCATCACGGACAACGGATCGAACTTCGATTCTGACGAGTTCAGAGCTTTCTGCGCCTCTCAGGGCACTCGAGTCGACTATGCTTTTGTCGCTCACCCGCAGTCGAACGGACAAGCAGAAAGAGCCAATGGCCTAATTCTCAAAGGACTGAAACCCCGACTGATGCGTGATCTCAAACACACAGCAAGCGCTTGGGTTGATGAACTTCCGTCAGTTCTGTGGGGTTTGAGGACAACTCCTAATCGGTCGACCGGACAAACTCCTTTATTCTTAGTCTATGGAGTCGAAGCTGTTTTGCCAAGTGATCTGCTCCATAATGCACCCCGAGTTGAGCTCTTCTCTGAAGAGGAAGCAGAGCAGGCCCGGCAAGATTCAGTCGATCTGTTAGAGGAGGAAAGAGAGATGGCCTTGATCCGCTCGACCATTTATCAGCAAGACCTGCGTCGATTCCACGCCAGAAATGTGAGGGGTCGAGCCTTTCAAGAAGGAGACCTAGTCCTTCGAGTGGATCAACAGAAACCACACAAGCTTGCCCCGACCTGGGAGGGCCCCTTCATCATCACCAAAGTTCTCCACAACGGACCATACCATCTTTAGAGCATCAGAAAGACGAGCCACGGGCTTGGAACGCGGAGCTGCTCCGCCCCTTTTATACTTAAGCACTCGTTCGAATAAAATGTAATAAGAAACACCTTTGTAATTTGTTTATCAAAGACAAGAGCTTATGGTCCTATCATTCGGTTGTTGTATTCTTATTTACTTCTGAAATCCCCCAGTGGGTGGGCTTAGTCGCGAATCCGTTTCGCCTAAGTTCGAAAGAAAATCCTACCGAGTGGAGAGCAACCCTCCCACTCGGGGGCTTAGCTGCAGTCCAGCACTCGCCTAAGTTCTCCCACTAGGAGACTTAGCTGCAGTTCAATACTCACCTAAGTTTGAAAAAAAATCCTACCGAGTGGAGAGCAACCCTCCCACTCGGGGGCTTAGCTGCAGTCCAGCACTCGCCTAAGTCCTCCCACTAGGAGACTTAGCTGCAGTCAGTACTCGCCTAAGTTTAAAAAAATCCTACCGAGTGGAGAGCAACCCTCCCACTCGGGGGCTTACCTGCAGTCCAGCACTCGCCTAAGTTCTCCCACTAGGAGACTTAGCTGCAGTCCAGTACTCGCCTAAGTTTAAAAACAATCCTACCGAGTGGAGAGCAACCCTCCCACTCGGGGGCTTAGCTGCAGTCTAGCACTCGCCTAAGTCCTCCCACTAGGAGACTTAGCTGCAGTCAGTACTCGCCTAAGTTTAAAAAAATCCTACCGAGTGGAGAGCAACCCTCCCACTCGGGGGCTTAGCTGCAGTCCAGAACTCGCCTAAGTTCTCCCACTAGGAGACTTAGCTGCAGTCCAGTACTCGCCTAAGTTTGAAAAAACCCTACCGAGTGGAGAGCAACCCTCCCACTTGGGGGCTTAGCTACAGTCCAGCACTCACCTAAGTTTGGAACAAATCCTACCGAGTGGAGAGCAACCCTCTCACTCGGGGGCTTAGCTGCAGTCCAGCACTCGCCTAAGTTCTCCCACTAGGAGACTTAGCTGCAGTCCAATACTCGCCTAAGCTTGAAAAAATCCTACCCAGTGGAGATCAACCCTCCCACTCAGGGGCTTAGCTGCAGTCCAGCACTCGCCTAAGTTCTCTCACTAGGAGACTTAGCTACAGTCCAGTACTCGCCTAAGTTTGAAACATATCCCTATCCACGGGGACCACGAGGTGCAGGTCGACTGCAACCTTCTCCTTCGGAGCTGCGGCACAAATACAACGTCTGCTCCATCCCCATCCACAAGGATGACGAGGTGCAGGTCGACTGCAACCTTATCCTTCGGAGCTGCGGCACAAGTACAACGTCCGCCCCATCCCTATCCACAAGGACGACGAGGTGCAGGTCGACTGCAACCTTCTCCTTCGGAGCTGCGGCACAAGTACAACGTTCGCTCCATCCCTATCCGCAAGGACGACGAGGTGCAGGTCGACTACAACCTTCTCCTTCGGAGCTGCGGCACAAGTACAGCGTCCGCTCCATCCCCATCCGCAAGGATGACGAGGTGCAGGTCGACTGCAACCTTCTCCTTCGGAGCTACGGCACAAGTACAATGTCCTCTCCATCCCTATCCGCAAGGACGACGAGGTGCAGGTCGACTGCAATCTTCTCCTTCGGAGCTGTGGCACAAGTACAACGTCCGCTCCATCCCCATCCGCAAGGATGACGAGGTGCAGGTCGACCACAACCTTCTCCTTCGGAGCTATGGCACAAGTACAACGTCCGCTCCATCCCTATCCACGAGGACGACGAAGCGCAGGTTGACTGGAGCTGCCCCCTCAGAGCTGCGTCTCCAGCACAAAGACTATTCCAAGCAGTGAGCAAAGTCCATTCGAAGGCAAACACAAGCACATTCGGAGATAAACCAAATTCAGATAAATCCTAAAAGTTCCAAGCAGCAAATCAAAAGTGCTCGGGCATCAAGCCCGAAGGAGTTCAATGGTTACAGCAATCACTTGGCATTCCGAGGCAAATTTAAAGCAGATTCAAGTTTCATAAGTTTGTTCACTCGGCCGGAGGAGGGCTGGTAGGCGCCACAAATGAGTCCAGGTCAATCCCATTAGCGATCCCAGTGGCGGAAGCAATGAAAGTCTCCATGAAGGACTAGAAGTCATGCTTTTTGGTGTTAGCGACTTTGATCGCAGCCAGCTTGTCTTCACGAGCTTCCTTGCAATGGACTCGCACCAAGGACAACGCCACATCAGCACCACACCGGGCGGAGGATTTCTTCCATTCTTGCACTCGGTCAGGGATCTCGTTCAGTCGAGTCATCAAGGATTCCAGGTCATTCTGAAGCGTTGCCCCCGGCCAAAGCGATGAGTCGATTCGGGAGACTACCTCCTTCAGGCGCGCGAGGTAGCTTATGGCACTGACGATACGGGACTCCAGTCGGAGCACGTTCATTGCAGTTTCGTCGCAGACTGGAGAAGCGATAGAGTCCAAACCCGTCTCGCCCTTCCAGTTTCCTCGTCGAAGTCTTGACAGAATTCTACAGCAAAAATTAGTCAATCGACCGAGCAAGATCCGATCGCAAGCATCAACATAGTCGGATTAAAAGAAATACCTTCCAGTGTGAGATAAAGCTTCTTGGCAAGAGTCCTCAGATAAGCTTCCGTGCAATTCCTCTTGCGGATCGCAGACTCCAGCTTTTCATTCAGGGTGACCTTGTCCTTCTTCAGACTGGTCACTTCGCGATTAGCTTCATTGAGACAAGATTTTAGTTAGGTCACCTCTTCTTCCAGCGTTCCGATTGAAGCAAGCTTCTGGTCTGCGAGAGCAGTTTTATCTTGAGCTGCTTTTTGCACGGCGACGAGGTCCGAGTCCTTCTTCTCCAGAGCCAACTTCATTTTCTCTGCAAAAGAAGCAATCGAATCAAAGAAGATATCAAAGAAATGTATTGAAAGTCGGTCGACAGTCAGTTACCTTCCATACCAGCGGATTTGTGTTGAGCTTTCTTCATATTCTGTTGGGCTAATTCCAAGTCGAGGTTGAGTTGCCTCTGCTTCTCCTCAAGTTTAGCAAACTTAGAAATAAGAGTGTAAGACTTCTGCAGAAGGCAAAAGACGGATCAGTCGATGAGATCAAAGGTTGTTTACTTCTGAGTGAATAAAGCCTAAAGAAGTTCGCTTAGACCTCAACCGACTGCACACAATCGACTGCGGTCTCAAGGTCTACACCCAGCGGGTGCACTTGGCGTGCCCCCGCTGACTAAGACTCAACTAAAAAAAAACTACTCAGACCCCAGCCGACTGCCAGCAGTCGACTGCGCTCTCGGGGACTACACCCAGTGGGTGCACTTGGCGTGCCCCCACCGGTTCTCATCCCACTCGCCCAGACCGAGTGGAAGAACAAAACTACTCGACCGGTCTACCTGAGTCGAGTGTAAGGAGTACAAAAGAAAGGAAAGAAGAACTCAGACCCCAGTCGACTGCCAGCAGTCGACCGCGGTCTCGAGGACTACACCCAGTGGGTGCACTTAGCGTGCCCCCACCGGTTCAGATCCCACTCGTCCAGACCGAGTGGAAGAACGAAACTACCAAAATCAACAAAACACCCAGTGGGTGCTCTAATTCGACGTAAACAACAGGAGATTGTGTAGAAGAAGATTTTTCGAGTAACATTTCCTCATAGAGCAAAAACAGTCGGAAAGTTTACTCACCTGGACATTGGCCCGAAGAGCAGCGCTGGCGTCGTAGGCAGCCTGGCTGTTCTCATGCACTGTCTTCACCCGCTCCATCATCATGTCATCTTGTCGGATGGCTTCCGCAGCCGCTTCCGATTGGTTGTCCGGGACGGGGTAGCTAGTGAAAAAGTGGGCAGACGACCCAGGTGCGGCGGCTTGGAGCTCCGTGGCGTGGAGTTGGACAGCTGAAGGAATCACAGGTGCAGTCGACGGTGCGGGAGGCCCACTCGACAAAGGTGCGGCGAAAGTCACAGAAGCCCTGCCCGCGTCTTCAGGTTGATGGATGGGAGGTGTCGTAGTGGGTTCTTGCCGAGACATCCTACCAGCGGTTACCTTCTTGCTTTTCCTGGGCTTAAGAGCCACATCTTCATCGTCATCTGGAAGATCGATGACATTGGGTGGAGCTGCAAGACAGATCATTCGACCCCAAGTGAGTCACTCGAACGCAATCGACCAAAGAATCAAGAACAAAATCACAAGAGTTTATACCTGGGCTGGAGGTTACCGCATCTTCCATTTCCTCGTCCCGGTATTGGAGAGAAGAGATTCCTGACGTAGCAGCACTGCAAAGACCCGCATTCAATCGGTTACGTCCAGTTAATTGAGTCGATGAGAAGGACAAGTCAGATGGTTACCCGGAGATAGTAGGAACGGTCACTTTGATCCTGGGCAAAGCTTTTGGCGGCTTGGAGGAGGTAGCTTTCGGCGCTTTCGGCGCTGGAGGCGGCGCAACTTTGGAATGCTTTGGAGCCTTTTCAGTCGGCGTCGGGGAAGACGTCCTAGGACGCTTCGAAGACTGACCAGTCGGCGCGGCCACCAAGTCTGGAGCGCTCACCGGGTCGTGAGCATGTTTGGATCTCCTCTCCCTGCGAGGGGGCGAGTCGACTTCCTCATCATCAGTCGATTTGTCGCTCTCCTCTTCTTCCTCGGCATCCGAATGCTCCTCGCCGCTCTCGCCACCGCTCCCTTCTTCCTCGGCTTCTTGGTCCTGCACTCCGTTGGGCATTGAGTACATGTCGATCAGGGCCTGAAAGGACAACGATCAAAGGAAATTCAATCGACCATAAACAAGATATCACTCGGTGAATCGGAAAGATACTCGATAAGACAGAATTATACCTGCTCTGGCTGGTGCGAGTTGTCGAATGGAATCACCCTCCTAGACCCCCGAGGGTTGTCTTTGTTGCTGGTGATCCCCATCAACCACTTCTCCAAGGTATCCTCGCTGATGTCCTCCGGGTGGATCCGAGTGGAATCCTCGAGCCCAGAGTACATCCACATCGGACGATCGCGCGCCTGAAGAGGTTGGATGCGTCGACCAAGAAAGACCTCCAGCAGGTCCATCCCGGTCACCCCGTCGCGGACAAGGTGGACGACCCGCTCGACCAGCACCTTGACCTGCGCCTTCTCTTCTGGAACTACCTTCAGGGGGGCGGGCTTCTCCACTCGAGCCAAAGAAAAGGGAGGAAGTCCGGTCGACTGACCCGGGGTCGGATGATCCTTGCAGTAGAACCAAGTCGACTGCCAGCCCCGGACCGAGTCGGGAAGAATCATGGCTGGGAAAGTACTCTTGCTCCTCATCTGGATCCCCAGACCCCCACACATCTGGATCACTTGTGTCTTCTCGTCACTCGACTTGGCCTTCTTGACCGACTGGGATCGGCAGGTGAAGATGTGTTTGAAAAGGCCCCAGTGCGGTCGACAGCCCAAGAAGTTTTCGCACATCGACACAAAAGCGGCCAGATAGACTATGGTGTTTGGAGTGAAATGGTGGAGTTGAGCCCCAAAGAAGTTCAAAAAACCTGGAAGAAAGGATGGGGAGGCAGTGAGAATCCGCGATCTACGTGGGTGGCGAGGAGAACACACTCACCCTCCCTCGGTTGCGGCTCGGTTTCGTTCCTCGGGAGCCGTGCCGACTTGTGGGGGATCAGTCCCCCCTTCACCAGGTCGTCGAGGTCGTCTTGGGTGATTGTCGAGAGGATCCAGTCGCCCTGGATCTAGCCCGCCGGCAGGCCGGATCTCGACGAGGATCCGCCCCGGCTGGTCCGCTTGCCCTTCGCCTTCGCTATCGCCTTCTTCGCGCGTTCCAGCGCCACCGTCCTCTCCTTCCCCATGGCGACGGGTCGAGCTCGAGCAAAGGTCCGGCGACGAGGGCGGATGCGAGCGTGGCGGAGAGATTGAGAGAAGAAGAAGAGAGAATGGGAGCGCATGGGGCAGAGGCCTGGTCTGGGGCCTTTTATAAGGTCGTCATCCGAGTGACTGACTGGTGGACCCAGGCGATCTAAACAAATCCCGCAACAGTCGCGCGCACAGTACGTGGCGAAAAAGGTGGCGTGGGGATCGAGGAGACTTGCCTAATCCGTCCCGATAACCTCGGTTCCGTCCGTCTGGCGCACTTCCCAAAATTCGAATCCCGCGAGATCCGTGGAGAGTAGAACAACCTGTCAGACTGAAGACAAACATCCTCTACATCATCATTCGGAATCCTACCGTGAAAATTCACTCGACAAAAACCAAGAATGGACCAAGGCGACTGAGAAAGGAGTCGACGTCCTCACCCCAACTCATTGTTCCAGAATGAGATATACTCATAGCACAAAGAATGGGTCAGAAGTGTTCCCAACTCCTTCCCCACTCAAACCCTGATCCATTCGGGGGCTAATGATGAAGCTATGTACCTAGGGTAGGGTCATGGATCTGTCCAACTGTAACGCACTCGATGCGGCTATATCTCCCACGTGTCGAAGCACGACTTAGAGGCATAACCGCATTGAAAGCAATGTCGCAAGTGAGGTAATCTTCACACAACCCATGTAATACATAAGGGAAAGAGATACATAGTTGGCTTACAATCGCCACTTCACACAATACATGAATACAGCATTACAACATCCAAATACAATCAAGGTCCGACTACGGAACCAAAATAAAAGAAGAACCCCAAATGCGACAAGGTCCCCGATCGACCCCAACCGGGCTCCACTACTGATCAACTAGAACGAAACAACACAAAGGACAAGATCTTCATCGAGCTCCTCCTGAGCTTGGTTGCGTCATCTGCACGGTCTCATCGGCACCTGCAAGCTGGTTTTGGAAGTATCTGTGAGTCACGGGGACTCAGAAATCTCACACCCTCGCGATCAAGACTATTTAAGCTTATGGGTAAGGTAAAGGTATGAGGTGGAGCTGCAGCAAGCGACTAGCATATATGGTGGCTAACATATTCGCAAAAGAGAGCGAGAAGAGAAGGCAAAGCACGAACGAAGAACTATGATCAAGAAGTGATCCTAGAACAACCTACGTCAAACATAACTCCAACACCGTGTTCACTTCCCGGACACCGCCGGAAAGAGACCATCACGGTAACACACGCGGTTGATGTATTTTAGTTAAGGTCAACTTCAGGTTTTCTACAACCGGACATTAACAAATTCCCATCTGCCCATAACCGCGGGCACGGCTTTCGAAAGTTCAAATCCATGCAGGGGTGTCCCAACTTAGCCCATCACAAGCTCTCACGGTCAACGAAGGATATTCCTTCTAGCGGGAAGACCCGATCAGACTCGGAATCCCGGTTACAAGACATTTTTACAATGGTAAAACAAGTCCAGCAACACCGCTCGAATGTGCCAACAAATCCCGATAGGAGCTGCACATATCTCGTTCATAGGGCACACTCAGATGAGACTAGCTATGAGTAAAACCAAACCTCAAGTTGCCCCGAGGTGGCCCCGCAGGCAGCTCAGTTCGGACCAACACTCAGAGGAGCACTGGTCCGGGGGGTTAAAATAATGATGACCCTCGAGAGAGCGACTCCCAAGGGAAAAGTAGGTGGTGGTGAGGCAAAAGGTAAAACCAAGGTTGGGCATTGTTGGGGGAGTTTTACTCAAGGCGAACTGTCAAGGGGTTCCCATAATAGCCCAACCGCGTAAGGAACGCAAAATCCGGGAACATAACACCGATATGATGGAAACTAGGGCGGCAAGAGTGGAACAAAACACCAGGCATAAGGCCGAGCCTTCCACCCTTTACCAAGTATATAGATGCATTAATTAAATAAGATATATGGTGATATCCCAACAAGTAAACAATGTTCCAACGAGGAACGATCTCCATGTTCCAACAAGGAACAAACTTCAATCTTCACCTGCAACTAACAACGCTATAAGAGGGGCTGAGCAAAGCGGTAACATAGCCAAACAACGGTTTGCTAGGACAAGGTGGGTTAGAGGCTTGGTTCAACAATATGGGAGGCATGATAAGCAAGTGGTAGGTATCGCAGCATAGGCATAGCAAAAGAGCGAGCAACTAGCAAGCAAAGATAGAAATGATTTCGAGGGTATGATCATCTTGCCTGAAATCCCGCAAGGAAGAAGAATGAGTCCATGAAGAAGATAAATGGATGTAGTCGAACGAATCCTCACAAACGCGACGTTATCGGAACCAACCCGAAGAAGCAACACCGGAAAGAAAGCAAACAACATAGTAAACAACCACCACATAAGCATGGCACGATGCGCAAACAAGTATGATGCATGTCCAGTTTAATGAGGCATGGCATGGCAAAGTGCACTAGCAATCCTACAAATTAAGTGGAGCTCAATATGCAACGAGTTGCATATTAAGGAACACTACATCAATTATTTAGTGCTCTCTCGGTTATGAACCCAACAAGATTAAATGTTGTTAGCATGGCAAGAGGTGAAACATGATGAAACCACCTAACTAGGCAAGTTTAAATGAGGCCGGAGGCAATGAACAACAATTCCGGTAAATCCCCATATGCATATATTAGGTTTGCTACTGTTCTGCCCTAAACATAATTTTATAGTTATTAAACATGCAAGATGATGCCACCATGTTAAACTAGGCAAAATTCTACCCCATTTGCATATAAAGTTTATTTAAAACAGAGCTACAGTTAATTAGTTATGAATTAAAACATTTTAACAAGTTATTGAGCAAAATTTAAACAAACAACATTTTAAGCATTTTAACATGGCAAGAAGGTGGCATATTATCAATCTACACATAATTTTAAGCAAGTTTCATATATAAATTATTTTAATCCGGTGCACGGATGATGAGTTATTAAATGCATGGAACTAGGGGGGTTTTCTGTAAAACTGCAATTCTGCGGATAAAGAACAAAACCACAGAACAGGGAAAAAACCCTATCGGGCCGAATCTGAAAGCTCTGCTAGCCCAACCGAGAGGGGGCTGTGGGGGCTCACATTGGGCCAAGGCCTGCTGGAGGAGGGAAAGGCCGGCAGAGGCAAAGCTGGGCCGAGGCGAGGCCGGTCCAGGCGCGGTGGATCTGGCAGTTGACTCGATCGAGTCAACGTGGTCGAGCAGTCGCTGGCACTGGTCGCTGTTCTGAAAGAGAAAAGGCAGCGACGGGTTCAGAGCGCCGCGGGAACAGGCAAGGGCGGTGCAGGGCCAGGACGGCGCGGGATCCAGACGTGGAGACGAGCTGGCGTCAAGGTGCGGCGGCGCTCGCGGGGTCCGGTGAGGACACGTCTTGAGGCGGGGTCGTGGGGCTCTTGCAGCAGGGAGGTCGCTGGCGGCGGGACTCCTCCTGTTGACGACCCAAGACAGACGGAGTCCGGTGAGAGAAAGAGATAGGAAGGAGGCGACGGAGAAGAGGTGCGGTGACCTGCTGGTGTTGGGGAACTCCGGCAAAAACGAACTGCAGAAGGCGGCCTTGTACCGCTGGAGCTCGAGGCGAGGGGCATCTCCTCGAGGAGGACGAAGAAGCAGGGCGCGACGGCGGGGATGGAAGCAGGGCGCGGCGCGGTGCTCTTTTCCCTTGCAGGCTCAAGGAAGAAGCAGAGGAGGCAAAGGACAGGTCTTGGTGAAGGCGCACGCAGCGACGGAGCTGGAGCGAGGGAGGCGGCGTAGTTCGGTTCCTGCAGGGAGGCGAGAACAACGCTGATGTGCTCCACGGCGACGAAGGACGCGGGACTTGAGGCGCAAGGCGAGGCGGGCTCGAGCAGATCCGGCGGTGGCGCTTGCTCGGAGGCTACCGGACGAAGCGAAACGACGGCGGCGACGCCGTGGGGCTTGAGCGAGCTCCTGCTCGTTCCTGGGAAGGAGAAAGAGAGAGGGCCACCGTGAGAGTGAGAGAGGAAAAATTAGGAAGAGGAGAGAAACGGGACGAGGCCGGTCCTGGTCGTGGCCGCCGGCGGCAGGGTCGCCGGAGGGCGTGGGGTCGGTGAGGCTCGGGCGCGAGGGCTCCTGCTCCGCTGCTGCTACGGGTTCAAGGAGAAAGCAGAGGAGGAGCTTCGGGGAAGGAGGTGGATCTCTAGGAAGACAAGAGGAGTGGATCTGGTTGGGTGGTTGAGAAAAACGAGGAGGATGCGGCGGCGACCGAGGGGAAGGATCCCGAGGGGGATTTGGAGTGTGGCGGCGGCTGAAGGGGGACAAACGACCTAGTTTTTAGGGTTTGGTCTGATATATATATATCAAAAGGATTAAAGGAGAGGGATTTGGATCATCGGATCGGAATCCGACGGACGAGAATAAAATGGGTAGGGAGTCCAAAAAGGAAAATGGAGATGTTTTGTAGATGTTTGGGGATGATCCGGACACAATGGTGGCGACAGACCGAGTCAGGTCCGGGACAGCTTTTCAGACGCGCGCGCGAGGAGGGCCGCGGGCTGACGAGAGGGGTTAGGTAGGACCTGAGGGTAGGTAGTGGACTATGGAGAGCGGGTTGGTCTGAGAGAAGAGGGGAGAGATGCAGCCCGGCAGGGTTTCCGGAGACCGAAAACGTCCGACGAAAAGACCGACTATAATGTTGCTATAGTTATCTGTTGGGCTATCTAACGAACTCCGAATGCGATGAAACTTGACAGGCGGTCTATCTACACCATAATAAGACCACACGTCAACTCTCATACCATTCCGAGAACATTCTACGGCCACTTATAAAATACTATTTCGGACATGCCGCGGGCGCGTGCAAGTGTGGTTGGGCTCAGAACGGACAACGGAGAGAACTCGGAGAACCCGGACGAATGCAAGTTTAGAAAACATGATGGTGCAATGCACATGATGACATGACAAGATGCAACACACAAGCAAATGACATGGCAACGACGGCGAATAACTAGGAGACAACTGGCACATCGGTCTCAGGGCGTTACACCAACATACCCTCCCCAAGGACATCTCTACAAAGAATCAGAAGCAGTTGAAGAGAAAACATCATCCACTCGACCGTGAAGAGGTGCTCACTCGACCACCTTGAAGACACTCGACCACCAGAAGATGAGAAACCCTCCACTCTGCAATGGTCATGACTTAAACCATAGCTTTATGGGCATTTATAGCACTTTA
Organism: Triticum urartu; assembly: GCF_003073215.2. Taxonomy (NCBI): domain Eukaryota; kingdom Viridiplantae; phylum Streptophyta; class Magnoliopsida; order Poales; family Poaceae; genus Triticum; species Triticum urartu. Next base: position 291,138,453 of record NC_053022.1, read on the forward strand.
TTATAGACGTTACCAGTAACGCCCCACCTTTATGAACATTGAACCCTATGTAACGGAGGGGAGCTGGGGTCCTGGCGCACTCTATATAAGCCACCCCCTCCTCTGGGACTAGGGTTAGCACTTTCTGTAAATCACACACATATATTCAATCGACCGTCTCTGGGCTCCGAGACGTAGGGTTGTTACTTCCTCCGAGAAGGGCCTGAACTCGTAAACTCGTGTGTACAACTCCTCCATAGCTAGGATCTTGCCTCTACATTCCTACCCCCCTATTCTATTGTCAGTCTTAGGACCACGACAAATACCTAACACAAACGACATGTATAAACAGTGTGTCGTATACAACATATAGTGCCATAAGTAGTTCCCGACCGTTAGCTTATCTCCATAGTTTCCCCATTTCCCCCAAATCCCTACATAGCCTCCAAATTCCCTCGTGTGGCGCTGAGATTGGGGGAATGCAGATGAGTGGTGTTGATGGTTTCGGTGCGGCTGCTCCTGCTCGTATCGCCGCCATGACAGCGGTCGCCGCCGAGCACTTGCCTAAGGTCATCAGAAGGCAGGTGTACTACGGATCCGAATCGTCCTGTCAGGTTCCAATCTATCCCGATCTTTTTTAGCATGTCCAAAGTATAGCTCCTTGTTGAATCCGTTGTTTGACACGAGAAAAATCTTATTAAGGCACTCCGTGAGAAGGGAAGAGGAGGTGTTTGATTTCTCTCATGCGTCAGGGAAAAAGAAAAATGTGGGCGTGCCAGTGTACCGTAGTACACAAAGAAAAGTGATACGGGAAACAAGTATTTCATCTATCTCTTTGGATGAACAAAATTACAAGATCCCATAAAAATGGTTGCGCTCCGTGGCCTACTAGCGCGGCCTGCCTGACTATGGCGATGTGCGGTCTCCTGGTTCCCGGGGCCTCGAAAAGCTCTCGGTTAATTACTCCCGCTGGTTGCTCCGCGAGATACCTCCGATTAAGCCGTGTGGTTGTCTTCGTCGTCTTCGCTTCGCGTTCTCCATGCATGATGATGATGGTGTGTGTGTGGTGTGGGCGGCGGCAAAGCCCGTGTCCTCGTCGGTACACGTGCCGCTCAAAGCATGGCTTTGTGTTGGCCACGTTCGCCCTCGCCGTCGCGCCTCGTCGGTCTTGACAGCGTTGATGTAGTCGGTGTTGAAGTTGCATGGGTCCTGCTCCGCTTGGACTTCTTGACGATGTAGCAGCTTCATCAGGGTAGCAAGGGGTTCGCCTCGTGGGAGTATTTTTGTGGAGACCGGCGTCGGTGTAAAACCTACACACGCTCGCATCGGCATGGCCGGTGTGGTTGGGGCCTCGTCTCGACTAGACGCCGAGGTAACGGCAGTCTGCGAAGACAAAGACTCCGCCTCACGAGGCCGCGAAAGGTAACATCTTAGAGGGGCGTGGTGGATGCCTCGTCCTAGCTAGACGCCGTATTCGGTGGTCTGCCAAAACGAGGATCACACCGCATGGCCGAAGAAAGTTGACATCATGAAGGGGCGTGGTTGATGCCCCGTCTCAGCTAGACGCCGTATTCGGTGGTCTACTAAGACAAGGATCACGCTGCCCGTATGACGACGAGACTTGTATGCAATGAAGGGTGCATCTCATCTCGGCTGGACGCCGTATTTGGTGGTCCACCAAGACAAGGGCAAAACCATCGTAGTGCCGAAGAAAGGTGGTGTCATGGAAGGGCGTGGTTGATGTTTCGTCTCAGCTAGATGCCATATTCGATGATCTGCTAAGACAAGGAGCATGCCACCTATATGCCGAGACCTGTACGCCATGAGGAGTGCACCTCATCTCGGCTGGACGCCATATTCGATGGTCCGTCAAGACAAAGGAAACACATCGTTGAAAGGGTCGGTGAAGACGTGTCATCGCGTAGCACCATCTTCTTCGTATCGCAAGCTCCATGTTGCGGGCAGCACCGAGGGCGTGTGTCATCTTCATGGGCCCCGGATTGCGGGCTCCAGCTTGATGAGGTAGACATCATGGTGTATTGTCCCGCTAGCTCCATGCCTCTGTCCTACGCGGCGCCGGCTTGATGATGTTGATGATGGACGCCAGTCCTGGCGAGCTCCATGTCTTTGTCGTCCTTCGCGGCATGCGGCGACATCCTCGCAAGCTTCATGCCTTCGGTCCAGCTTGATGATGTTGACATTGGTGGCGTCCTCCTTGCGAGCTCCACGCCACAATTCTCTGCGGTACCGGGTTGATGATGTTGGCGATGGGCGTCGTCTTGGCGAGCTCCGTGCCACTATCCACCGCGGCACGGTGGTGGCATCGTTGTGAGCCTCCACGCCTTCGTCCTCCATGGCGCCGGTTTGATGAAGAAGACGACGGGCATCGTCCTAGCAAGCTCCATCTCCCCATCCTCCGCGGCACGCGGCAGCATCCCTGTGAGCTCCACGCCTCCGGGCTCTAGCTTGACGAAGTAGATGTCGGTGGCATCCCCAACAGGCACCACGCCTCCGTCCTCTATGGCACCGGCATGACGAAATAGATGGCAGACGTCCTTCTTGCGAGCTCCCTGTCACGATCCTTGCGGCACCGCATTGATGTTGACATTGGATCGTGGCAAAGTCTGCACCGCGATCCACCGCGGCACAGCAGCAGCATCCTCGCGAGCCTCCACACCTTCGTCCTCCATTGGGCCAGCTTGATGAAGATGACGGGCGTCGTCCTAGTGAGCTCCGTCCATCCACCGCGGCATGGCGGCGGCATCCTCGCGAGCCTCCACGCCTGCATCCTCTGGCATGCTGAGCTTGACGATGAAGGCGACAGCAGGCGGCGCCCTCAATGAGCGTCACCCCTCCGTCCTCCGGCTCCATCTTGACGAAGTAGGCGGCGGCGTCCTCAATGAGAGCCACCCCTCCGTCCTCGGGCTCCATCTTGATGAAGAAGATGACGGGAGTCATCCTAGTGAGCTCCGTCCATCCACCGTGGCACTGGGTTGATGATGTTGGCGATGGGCCTGACGGTGTTGATGCAGTCTCCTTGTCCTGCTTGTCCGCCGTCTTCATTGCATCTGGTATGAGAAAGAGTGCCGCTTCATCCGCGGCCACCACCGCCGGGCGCGTCGTCCGCCGCCTCGACAGCATATGGTATGAGAAGAGCGCCTCTTCGTCCTCGGCCACCTCTGCTAGGCGCGTCGTGCGGAGGTCATTCTGTAAAATAGATGATAACACATAGAAAAAGAAAGATTATTGGACTGCCAGAAGTTCTCCCGCGGGCACGTTCATTTGCTTGTCGATGCTCTGCTTCCGTGTGAGGATGCCGTCACTGCGTCCCCTTGGCGTACGCGTCATCACATGGGTGCGCCCTCCAATCTCCTCGACATTGTGGCCAGGGGCGCGTCTCCTCGTCTTCTCTGCGTGTGCGGGAGCCTGCGGATGTGTGCTTGTTGCTGGCTCTCGTGGATGTGTTCTCGCCTCGCCGCAAGGCGGTAGTGATGCATACGTACATCATGAACTCAACATGTCCTTTGGCCATCCTGCAATAACACATAGAGAAACAACAAGATTATTGCACCGTCGGAAGTCCTCCCGCGGGCACTTTCATCTCCTTGTTGCTGCTTTGCTTCCGTGTGAGGATGTCGTCGCCGCACGCCTGCATCCCCTTGCGCACACGCCACTGCATGAGCGCACTCTCCGATCTTCTCGACGCTGCCTCCAGGGGCGCGTCTCCTCTCGACGCTGCTGCCGGGGGCGCGTCTCCTCGTCTCCTTTGTGTGTAGGAGCCTACGGGAGGTGCTTTTGCCTCGCCGGCCGCCTCCGTCTCCCCTCCTCTGCTGCGTACGTGAGGTCTTCTTTGTTGGGGAACGTAGCAATAATTCAAAATTTTCCTACGTGCCACCAAGATCAATCTATGGAGTCATCTAGCAACGAGGGAGGAGTGGATCTACATACCCTTGTAGATCGCGCGCGGAAGCGTTCAAGAGAACGGGGATGAGGGAGTCGTACTCGACGTGATCCAAATCACCGGAGATCCTAGCGCCGAACGGACAGCACCTCCGCGTTCAACACACGTACGGTCAGCGTAACGTCTCGTTCTTCTTGATCCAGCAAGGGGAAAGGAGAGGTTGAGGAAGATGGCTCCAACAACAGCACGACGGCATGGTGGTGGTGGTGGAGCTGCAGTACTCCGGCAGGGCTTCGCCAAGCACTATGGAGGAGGAGGATGTGTTGGAGAGGGAGAGGGAGGCACCAAAGGCGTGGCTTGAGAGGCCCTCCTTCCCCCACTATATATAGGGAGCCTAGGGGGGCGCCGGCCCTAGGAGATCCAATCTCCTAGGGGGGCGGCGGCCAAGGGAGGAATCCCTCCTCCCCAAGGCACCTAGGAGGTGCCTTCCCCTTTTGGGACTCTTCCCTTCCTTATCTCTTGGTGCATGGGCCTCTTGGGGCTGGTGCCCTTGGCCCATATAGGCCAAGGCGCACCCCCTACAGCCCATGTGGTCCCCCGGGGCAGGTGGCCCCACCCGGTGGACCCCCGGGACCCTTTCAGTGGTCCCGGTACAATACCGGTGACCCCGAAACTTGTCCTGATGGCCGAAATAGCACTTTCTATATATAATTCTTTACCTCCGGACCATTCCGGAACTCCTCGTGACGTCCGAGATCTCATCCGGGACTCCGAACAACATTCGGGTTACTGCATATACATATCCCTACAACCCTAGCGTCACCGAACCTTAAGTGTGTAGACCCTACGGGTTCGGGAGACATGCAGACATGACCGAGATCGCTCTCCGGTCAATAACCAATAGCAGGATCTGGATACCCATGTTGGCTCCCACATGCTCCTCGATGATCTCATCGGATGAACCACGATGTCGAGGATTCAAGCAACCCCGTATACAATTCCCTTTGTCAATCGGTATGTTACTTGCCCGAGATCCGATCATCGGTATCCCAATACCTCGTTCAATCTCGTTACCGGCAAGTCACTTTACTCGTACCGTAATGCATGATCCCGTGACTAGACACTTGGTCACTTTGAGCTCATTATGATGATGCATTACCGAGTGGGCCCAGTGATACCTCTCCGTCATACGGAGTGACAAATCCCAGTCTTGATCCGTGTCAACCCAACAGACACTTTCGGAGATACCCGTAGTATACCTTTATAGTCACCCAGTTACGTTGTGATGTTTGGTACACCCAAAGCACTCCTACGGTATCCGGGAGTTACACGATCTCATGGTCTAAGGAAAAGATACTTGACATTGGAAAACTCTAGCAAACGAATTATACGATCTTATGCTATGTTTAGGATTGGGTCTTGTCCATCACATCATTCTCCTAATGATGTGATCCCGTTATCAACGACATCCAATGTCCATGGCCAGGAAACCGTAACCATCTATTGATCAACGAGCTGGTCAACTAGAGGCTTACTAGGGACATGGTGTTGTCTATGTATCCACACATGTATCTGAGTTTCCTATCAATACAATTATAGCATGGATAATAAATGATTATCATGAACAAGGAAATATAATAATAATAACTAATTTATTATTGCCTCTAGGGCATATTTCCAACATTCTTTCCTTGCCCCGGTTGCGTGGGTTCTCTTGTATTTATATAGGCAGGAGGCAGAACCCTTGGCCACCACACGTCGGTGCAAACTTTCCAATATTTGGGTTGCTAGTTGCTAATCGCATCTAAAGCTTTCCTACTTTCAATTTTCCTTTTCAATACTTTTCTTCTTGCCCTGCACGCATGCACAAATAAAAGGAAAGATCATCTCGTACACAGAATTTATGGGTATATACTGTCTGGCCGGTTTCTTTTCGAACGTGCCGCACAAGAACATGCTGGCCCTTTTTTTCATGTACGCATCCAGATCAAAATCCATTTGAATCAATACATTTAGGCATGTTTGGATAGTGCGGGTACTCAGGCATATACGTGCGCGCTCGCGGGGCGGCCGCAGATACTCCAATACGTATATTACGGTCTATACATAGGAGCAGGTATTCAGCTACATATGGATGCGAACTTGCCGGTATATAAGTACAAGAATACGTAAGTACATATGTATCTAAGCTAGCTAAGCGGCCTACGTACGTGTGGCCAGAAAAGTGTGCATGCACACATATTAGTTGCACCAAGATTTCATGCATATCACTATGCAAGCATGACAAGTACGTGCCTGCATGTGCCATGCAAAAGTATTTTGCCTTTGCATCAAAATGTCTCTTTGCACGTGTAACCTCCATGAAAAGCTCATCATAAAAAGAAATTATTATTTATGCAATATTGCTCAAAAACTTGTCGAACAAATGCCCCCTCACCAAATAAAGTTCGAGCGCGAAGTTGATCGAGCTTTTTTTGGTGATCACACCTCCCTCTTGGATTGTTTCGGCGCACCAACTTGTGTGCAGCCGAAAGGCGCATCACCCTAGGGGGTCGGCGGCTATGAATGCCCTCGTGAAGATAAATGTTGTATCCAGATAACGATGTGGTCTAGTGCAGGCATGTCCATCCACACTCGTTTTCTCTAAGGAGCTCGTTCGATCGTATAACAGGCACGATGCCAGCCAACGAGGCAACCCTATTCCGTCTTCATTCCAAGGCGAAACATCATGCCTTATCTTGAAAACAAAAAGAATTTCTTTTACCAATCTCGTCACGACCGTCTAGCTGCTACGGTGCCAGCCGACTTGATTGGAGGGTTTCATAGATTCATGCTGGCCGCACTGGCGCGTTGCACTGCTCCCGTGATCTTCTTGTGTTGATGTAGGCGAGGCATCGGTAGACCGTCGATAGCTCCCCTTCATTGAGCGAACCGTCACACCATCGATGGTGTGACAACTCTGGTGGTGTGCCGGGACACCATCGACCTTACGAATAATTGAGGGGTTGACGTTGCCCCCATGCTCCATTGTTGTTGGAGACGGGGTTGCGGGGATGAATCGGCTCCACCTTCGTGAGCGCGGGTGTTGCCTTCTGGTGCCCCATCGTGCGTGTCGGTGTAGACCATTGGTTGTCGGGCTGTCGTCGTTGTTGTCAGGGACACATGGGTATTGTTGCACCCAAACGCCCAAGACGTAGTTCGATGTAGTGGTTGTCGTCTGAATGCCATCGACGATGACAGGGAGTGTCTCTCCATGGCTTCAAAGATGTTGGAGGAGCACAACTAGGAACACCAAACGAAAACAGGCGAAAAAGAGAGGAAAACAAAGTTTGTGGGTTTTAAAATATTGGCTTTCCCGTTATACACTAGCTATAAGCGTGATATCTGAGAAGGCTACCAAAGGACTTGTCATTGGGAACCGTCGAAAGACCTTGACGATTGCAACTCAACAACTTAAATAACTTTGGTGTACGTGTATGAAGACGCCATGTTTCGGGATGCTTCCGATAGGCAACAAAAATTCATACTCCAGCCCATCAATATATTGAGGGCCCCCACAACTCAACATGCCGCCTGCACATGTCCCATGCACCCAGAGACTTGGGTATGGTAGGTTCAGGGCAAATGGTTTTGGGACAACAACTCGGCGATTTTTCTTCATGCATATCGAGGGGTGGTGAACAGCTACCTCCCTCCTTCCTTCCAGTGGGTCCCTTTCTGCTTGGGACCACTTGAGTGCTTCTTGTACTGTTGGGATTTTTCTTGAATTTGCTTCTTGGACTTTGGGAATTTTATTTTGATTGCTCACGTGGATGATTGATTGGCCGCGGACTTCATGGACTTGCTTTGACATTTGGCTGAACTTCTTGAGGACTCCTCTTCCGGGATTCTTAGGGACCCACCTTGGGAAGTTGGAAGGGAACTGTTCACCTCTGTGGACTTGGAAAAACCCTCTAGCATTTTATTTGGGGCTTCTGGTGGCACACCCCAGGGTTGCCATGTGACTACGCACCAAACCAACTTCTGTTGAGTCAGGCAGCCCTCCATGATCTTTTCCTATAGTCTTCCCTGGAGTGCGAGTCTCTGTGAACATGAGGCATGCCGGGAAACATGAAGAGCGTGGGGTCTCAATACTCAGAAGTGCACAAGTAATCATCTCCGCTACCTCCGAAAGCATACACCTGGTACGTGTCGTGCATTGTGGGTGTAGGAGCCGCTCCACCTGCAAATCGACACATTGTGCCGCCCTCCAACAAGTCCTAGGGTAGCCGAAACTTCAACCAACAGCGTAGTGTGATAGGGGAAAGCCATTTTTTTGTTGGACTTAGTCCGTAAAAATTGGGGAAAACTAGATATATCCAGGAAATCCAAAGGATAATGCATCATGGATCTGAAAGCCCACAGTAAAAGTTTCCCCAATGGAAATCCAAAAGAGGCAAAATTTTAAGAATTTTTTTTTGAGGAACCTTCCGTTGATTGGGGGCATAGGTCGGACTCCCTGGGAATCGACGATCTGGTATGCTCCCCCATTGTGGACTTGCTCGATGACATATGGCCCTTCCCACTTTTGCTCGAACTTGCCCTTCGTCCGGTGCGTCACGACGATGGGCCGCCTGAGCACAAGGACCAACTTGCCTTTCCGGAAGACGCGTTGCTTAACGAGCTTGTCGTAAGCTCTCACCATATTCTGGCGGTAAAGCTCCAGGTTCTGTAGGGCATGAAGTCGCCCCTCTTCAAGGGCGTCGAGCTCCTGAAACTGCAGTTGTACCTGTTCATCGTGGGTGATTTCATCTTGGATAGCCACCCTCAAAGAGGGTAGCTGGACCTCCAGTGGTAGGACCGCCTCACTCCCGTAAACGAGAGAAAACGGAGTCGCCTGTGTTGGGGTACGAACCGTAACATGGCACACCCACAAGGACTCGAAGGAACAGTCATGCCAGTCTCTCCTATTCCACCGCTTTGTGAGTATCTTTCCGAGAGTCTTGCTTGCGCCATTGGATTGGTGTAGATGGTGGGGATGTGGTGGTGAAGTGAAGGGCAGAGCGGTACGCCCATCGCCCTGGCCATGCTTAGCCATATCCCTCCGTCTTGTCGATTGTCCGATGATGAAGTGGGCGGCCTTCACCTCGTTGGTGCCCGGCCTGGTGATGTCCGCCTTGTCGGTGTCGGACAGGATGACTTGCCTTCGCCTCGTCGGTGCCTAGCAAGATATGGATTGCTTCATCGGAAAAAGACATGTCGATGGAGTATAGCTTTGCCTCGTCGGAGCTTGGACGATGTTGGGGAAGTGTGTGGATGTATAAGTTGGAGTAGACTTGAGTGACAACGCATGACAGTGCTAAAAGATGATGACAATACTATCTTGTCGACATAGACCTTGGGGCGTCGCAGTTACATGGACGACCTCCGCTCGGTGTAGACGGTAGATGTAGAAGAATGGCGGTGTGCCGGTGTAGTCTGTGCCGTCGCCGGGTGATAGGCCAGTGAAGATGGCGAAATCATGTAGGTGTTCGGAAGAGACGCTATAGACCGCGTCCTCGGCAAATGAAGAGTTGATGAAGTCGGCGATCCCATGTTGGTGTAGGTGCGGTGCACCGAGGTGGTCAGCGTCCTTGTCGGATGAGAAGTTGATGAAGATGTCGATGTTATGTCCATGTAGGTACAAGGTGGCTTGTCGAGGTAGTCAGCACCCGCGAGCGGATGTGAAGTCGATGAAGGTGTCGACATTGTCTCGATGAAGCAGCTTCCTTGCCAAGCCGGAGATTGATGGCGATGGCACCGGCGTGGTCGAGGTAGTTAGCTCCCTCGCCGGGTGAGAAGCCGATGAAGGTCTTGACATCCTATCGATGAAGCAGTCTTCCTGGTCAAGGGCGATGGCTCCAGCATGGCCGTGAGTGGTGTAGATGGCGTCGGGCCGCACACCGACATGGTGGAGATGGCGCCGGGCTGCAGGCCAGCAGCTCCGACGTTGTCATGACGGTGTAGATGGCGTGGGGGCCGCGCGCCGGCAGCCCCTCCGGTATCATCGCCAAGGTGGAGTTTGGTGTCGTGCTACTCGCCTGCAGCCTCGCCGCTATCATCATGGAAGCATACATGGAAGAATACACCACCAGCGAGCTCTCCGGTGGCTGTTCGTTGATGTCGTGGTACGTCCATGGAGTTGCAATCACCGGCACGCCGTCCACGGCTGCCTTGGGTGCAAGTGCACCAAGTGCGAGGGCCTCTTCTGTGTCTCCCTTTCCTCGTCGACACTACTGCCGTGGGCGCGTCTCCACCTGGGTCTCTCCTCCTTGCTCGGGCTTGGGAGTTTGATGGATGTGTGGCCTTGCTAGATGGATTTGCTTCGAGTGAGTCGCCGTCGCCGCCGCCCACGGCTCCGGCTAGATGATCCGCGTCTTGCATCTCACAGGCCCTTCGGGTCTTCTATGTGCGTGAGTTATCACGTATCGTCTTCGTGACCAGCCCACCGGTCGGCTGGACTAGACTCGTAGGAGGCGCTGCTGCATTGGCGCCCAAGCGTCTACCTTCTCCATGTACCGGACGTTGATGCTCCCGGATGCCCATGCTACTTGTAATTATCATGCCAGGACACACGAGAGATGGATGGATGTTAAATATTGTGCTGACCTGAGATAACACGCTCATCTCCACGAAGCTAGTGATGCATGCTTGGCTCCACGAAACTGGTGGTGCATGTTGGCGTTACTGCACGCGTGCCGGGACGCCACTAGCATGTTCTGCCTTGATCCTGCACGTCCTCCTTGGTGCAAGCGCAGCTGCCGGACAGGACATAGCACGTGTCTGCTGAACGGCGAGCACACCACCATCAAGGGTGCATCCTTCCTTCTACCTCGGTCCCCTGACCGAGGGGTGCCCCCTCTGCCCCTGTGTATGGCTTTCGTCACCATCCTCAACGCTGCCGCCGCAGGCGCGTCTTCTCTTGGCTGGGTGGCCCTTCCCTTACATACATATATCATGAAAAGTTAGTTAGTGGGGCTTGCGTTGCTCTCCTTTCTTCGGCTCGCCGGGCGTCCGCTTGCCTTGCGCACGCCAACGTCGGATCATCGGCAACTTGCTGCAGCCGCCACGGTTAGAGCCAGCACGCTCTTCTTCTCTGGTGCCATAGTGTATTTGCGTCCTTGCTGCCGACACAGACGTGTCTTCAAGTGCCCATCCAGGATGTGGCCAGCGACGACTCTGGCACGGTGCTTCTGCGAGTGTCTTGCACCAGACTTGGCATCCTTAGAACGGCCATGAGGGAGTTCTCCACCTCGTCGCTTGTGTTGCCGTCTCGGGCGCACGCGTCGTGCATGCCGTAGATGGCGCACTGTCACGTCCTCGATTTCCCTTGCTTGACGCTGCCACACCGTAGGCGCGTACTCTCCTGGCTTGGTCCATCCCCCGTCTTCTAGCTCTTGTGATGCTGACATGTTGATGAGCTCATCTACTCACTTGGCTCGCTATTCACAAAGTGTTGTTAACGAGGAATGTTGGATGAAGTGTCGGCCGTGGTGGCTCTCATGGTCACCACCGTTGAGTAGGCCGAGGGTTCCTTTCTTCGTCTTGTTGTCTTGACCACCAGTTCCAATGTGAGGCATGTTAGGATGCCCCCATTGCTGGAAGTGTCGGGTTGGTGAAGTTTGTCGTCGAGGCGCCAAAGTCTGGTGCTCATGTTTAGGACGATGATTTGGGGCTTGATGCTTCATCCTACGTGAAACTTGTGTTGATGATGTACTTAGCGCCGATGGATCATGCAGCCTCCTCTAGATGTTGTTCATCTGCTCTTGGAGTTGATGAAATTCTCGCCGCATGTCTTTGTCACATGGTACGGGTGCTTCATGGCGAAGGACAGAAAACCTGTTGTCATTGGGGAGAGACCGGTCGTCGACTGCTGAAGTATGAAGGCATGGAGCCCAAGCACCCCGCCGAGTATCTTCAAGGTTGATGGAGATCGTAGGGCCCTGTAGAACAGGCTCCTTGCGCGAACGCCACTTCCAAAGCTCCTTCATAATAGCTCGCCTCAGTTGGCTCATATGCCCAATCGTTGGGGAACAGGTCGTATAGAGAGGTCAAGGTGCTCCAGTAAGTGAACACCTTGTTCGCTAGGTCCCTTGCTCCAAGGGACCAATCCTCCTCCGGCACCGTGCTCTGAGCAATGTGGGAGGTAATCTGTTGGTGGAGTAGTTGTACCTTGCGATACTTCCTCCTGTAGTTCCAAAGAGGATGCGGGCTTTCCGACAAACGCGAGTTCGCCAAGAGCTTCTGCGGGTTCTAGGAGATGGCCTCCAAACCCTCAAGCAACTCGACCTCGATGCGTCATGGAGTTGGTCGTGAAGGCTCAGGGTGTGGAAATGGGGTAGGGGCGTGATGGGACGCAGCTTCTTCCCGTCTGTTGGTGGCCTTAGCGTGAAGCCGTTGAGCAGCCTCCACATCTCCTTTCATATCCACCCTTGTTGACTCCTTCAACAGGGCACGTGCCTCGAGCATTAGCTCGCGAAGCTCCTTCTTCGCCTTGGCAGCTTCCCGCCTTTGCGCCTTCTTCGACTGCATAGTTTGGAACTGCGCATGATCTTGAGCTTCGTGCATGTAGACCTTGTCACCAAGCTCGATGACGACCATGGGCGGGAATGATCCAAAATGGATCATCGCTGGCTCCGAGTTGCTTCCGTGTGAGAGTCCACCCCCAAGAAAGGGATCTCGATCAACGGAAATCCTCGCCGATGACTTGTCATGCAGCATGCTGTGTGGATTGGGAGACAGGCGAAGACGATTCTGACGACCACAGTGAAGCAGAGATGGGAGGAGAACCACGTCCCACCGGGCGTGCCAATTTGTTTGACACGAGAAAAATCTTATTAAGGCACTCCGTGAGAAGGGAAGAGGATGTGTTTGATTTCTCTCATGCGTCAGGGAAAAAGAAAAATGTGGGCATGCCAGTGTACCGTAGTACACAAAGAAAAGTGATACGGGAAACAAGTATTTCATCTATCTCTTTGGATGAACAAAATTACAAGATCCCATAAAAAATGGTTGCGCTCCGTGGCCTACTAGCGCGGCCTGCCTGACTATGGCGATGTGCGGTCTCCTGGTTCCCGGGGCCTCGAAAAGCTCCCGGTTAATTACTCCCGCGGGTTGCTCCGCGAGATACCTCCGATTAAGCCGTGTGGTCGTCTTCGCTTCGCGTTCTCCATGCATGATGATGATGGTGTGTGTGGTGTGGGCGGCGGCAAAGCCCGTGTCCTCGTCGGTACACGTGCCGCTCAAAGCATGGCTTTGTGTTGGCCACGTTCGCCCTCGCCGTCGCACCTCGTCAGTCTTGACGGCGTTGATGTAGTCGGCGTTGAAGTTGCATGGGTCCTGCTCCGCTTGGACTTCTTGACGATGTAGCGGCTTCATCAGGGTACGCAAGGGGTTCGCCTCGCGGGAGTATTTTTGTGGAGACCGACGTCGGTGTAAAACCAACACACGCTCGCATCGGCATGGCCGGTGTGGTTGGGGCCTCGTCTCGACTAGACGCCGAGGTAACGGCAGACTGCGAAGACAAAGACTCTGCCTCACGAGGCCGTGAAAGGTAACATCTTAGAGGGGCGTGGTGAATGCCTCGTCCTAGCTAGACGCCGTATTCGGTGGTCTGCCAAAACGAGGATCACACCGCGTGGCCGAAGAAAGTTGACATCATGAAGGGGCGTGGTTGATGCCCCGTCTTAGCTAGACGCCGTATTCGGTGGTCTGCTAAGACAAGGATCACGCCGCCCGTATGACGACGAGACTTGTATGCAATGAAGGGTGCATCTCATCTCGGCTGGACGCCGTATTTGGTGGTCCACCAAGACAAGGGCAAAACCATCGCAGTGCCGAAGAAAGGTGGTGTCATGGAAGGGCGTGGTTGATGTTTCGTCTCAGCTAGATGCCATATTCGATGATCTGCTAAGACAAGGAGCATGCCGCCTATATGCCGAGACCTGTACGCCATGAGGAGTGCACCTCATCTCGGCTGGACGCCATATTCGATGGTCCGTCAAGACAAAGGAAACACATCGTTGAAAGGGTCGGTGAAGACGTGTCATCGCGTAGCACCATCTTCTTCGTATCGTGAGCTCCATGTAGCGGGCAGCACCGAGGGCGTGTGTCATCTTCATGGGCTCTGGATTGCGGGCTCCAGCTTGATGAGGTAGACATCATGGTGTATTGTCCCGCTAGCTCCATGCCTCCGTCCTACGCGGCGCCGGCTTGATGATGTTGATGATGGACGCCAGTCCTGGCGAGCTCCATGTCTTTGTCGTCCTTCGCGGCATGCGGCGACATCCTCGCGAGCTTCATGCCTCCGCTCCAGCTTGATGATGTAGACGTTGGTGGCGTCCTCCTTGCGAGCTCCATGCCACAATTCTCTGCGGTACCGGGTTGATGATGTTGGCGATGGGCGTCGTCTTGGCGAGTTCCGTGCCACTATCCACCGCGGCACGGTGGCGGCATCGTTGTGAGCCTCCACGCCTTCGTCCTCCATGGCGCTGGTTTGATGAAGAAGACGACAGGCATCGTCCTAGCAAGCTCCGTCTCCCCATCCTCCGCGGCACGCGGCAGCATCCCTGTGAGCTCCACGCCTCCGGGCTCTAGCTTGACGAAGTAGATGTCGGTGGCATCCCCAACAGGCGCCACGCCTCCGTCCTCTATGGCACCGGCATGACGAAATAGATGGCAGACGTCCTCCTTGCGAGCTCCCCGTCACGATCCTTACGGCACCGCGTTGATGTTGACATTGGATCTTGGCAAAGTCCGCACCGCGATCCACCGCGGCACAGCAGCAGCATCCTCGCAAGCCTCCACACCTTCGTCCTCCATTGGGCCAGCTTGATGAAGAAGATGACGGGCGTCGTCCTAGTGAGCTCCGTCCATCCACCGCGGCATGGCGGCGGCATCCTCGCGAGCCTCCACACCTGCATCCTCTGGCACGCTGAGCTTGATGATGAAGGCGACAGCAGGCGGCGCCCTCAATGAGCGTCACCCCTCCGTCCTCCGGCTCCATCTTGACGAAGTAGGCGGCGGCGTCCTCAATGAGCGCCACCCCTCCGTCCTCGGGCTCCAGCTTGATGAAGAAGATGACGGGAGTCATCCTAGTGAGCTCCGTCCATCCACCGTGGCACTGGGTTGATGATGTTGGCGATGGGCCTGACGGTGTTGATGCAGTCTCCTTGTCCTGCGTCGTCCGCCGTCTTCATTGCATCTGGTACGAGAAAAGTGCCGCTTCATCCGCGGCCACCACCGCCGGGCGCGTCATCCGCCGCCTCGACAGCATCTGGTATGAGAAGAGCGCCTCTTCGTCCTCGGCCACCTCTGCTAGGCGCGTCGTGCGGAGGTCATTCTGTAAAATAGATGATAACACATAGAAAAAGAAAGATTATTGGACTGCTGGAAGTTCTCCCGCGGGCACGTTCATCTGCTTGTCGATGCTCTGCTTCCGTGTGAGGATGCCGTCACTGCGTCCCCTTGGCTACGCGTCATCACATGGGCGCGCCCTCCAATCTCCTCGACATTGTGGCCAGGGGCGCGTCTCCTCGTCTTCTCTGCGCGTGCGGGAGCCCGCGGATGTGTGCTTGTTGCTGGCTCTCGTGGATGTGTTCTCGCCTCGCCGCAAGACGGTAGTGATGCATACGTACATCATGAACTCAACATGTCCTTTGGCCATCCTGCAATAACACATAGAGAAACAACAAGATTATTGCACCGCCGGAAGTCCTCCCGCGGGCACTTTCATCTCCTCGTTGCTGCTTTGCTTCCGTGTGAGGATGTCGTCGCCGCACGCCTGCATCCCCTTGCGCACGCGCCACTGCATGGGCGCGCTCTCCGATCTTCTCGACGCTGCCGCCAGGGGCGCGTCTCCTCTCGACGCTGCTGCCGGGGGCGCGTCTCCTCGTCTTCTTTGTGTGTAGGAGCCTACGGGAGGTGCTTTTGCCTCGCCGGCCGCCTCTGTCTCCCCTCCTCTGCTGCGTACGTGAGGTCTTCTTTCCTTGCCCCGGTTGCGTGCGTTCTCTTGTATTTATATAGGCAGGAGGCAGAACCCTTGGCCACCACACGTGGGTGCGAACTTTCCAATATTTGGGCTGCTAGTTGCTAATCGCATCTGAAGCTTTCCATCTTTCAATTTTCCTTTTCAATACTTTTCTTCTTGCCCTGCACGCATGCACAAATAAAAGGAAAGATCATCTCGTACACAGAGATTTATGGGTATATATTGTCTGGCCGGTTTCTTTTCGAACGTGCCGCACAAGAACATGCTGGCCCTTTTTTTTCATGTACGCATCCAGATCAAAATCCATTTGAATTAATACATTTAGGCATGTTTGGATAGTGCGGGTACTCAGGCATATACGTGCGCGCTCGCGGGGCCGGCCGCACATACTCCAATATGTATATGTATGGTCTATACATAGGAGCGGGTATTCGGCTACATATGGATGCGAACTTGCCGGTATATAAGTACAAGAATACGTAAGTACATACGTATCTAAGCTAGCTAAGCGGCCTACGTACGTGTGGCCAGAAAAGTGTGCATGCACACATATTAGTTGCACCAAGATTTCATGCATATCCCTATGCAAGCATGACAAGTATGTGCCTGCATGTGCCATGCAAAAGTATTTTGCCTTTGCATCAAAATGTCTCTTTGCACGTGTAACCTGCATGGAAAGCTCATCATAAAAAGAAATTATTATTTATGCAATATTGCTCAAAAACTTGTCGAACATCCGTCCTGAATGACCCCCTTCCCCCTAGGAAAGCGATCTGCCGCCGGATCCGGAGCATGACTCCAGACTCCCGGAACACGAGTTCGACTCCGAGTTTTGCGCCACCGAGAAGTACCAAAAGCTAAGTTGTGTGCACGGGCACACTCCCGCTTGACGTGTATGCACGGAGGGATTCGACATTGGCAGGCGGTTTCTCAGTTGCCCCTTAGAGGTTAGTGCTAATTAAGTTCATCATTTTACTTCAGTTAATGCCACCGCTCATCCTGAATACTATTTAACATTGGCAGGGATATGAGGCTTGTGCCTTTGTTAACTGGCTGGATGAAGAATGGCATGGCAGGTCTCGGAGTGTTATCACCAAGCTCGCAGAAGATAATGTAAAGTTGAAGAAGAAACTGGCTGATCTGGAATGTACAATCACTACGATGAAGCAAGAAAGAATCAATCACATGCAACGGATGAAAACAAGAGACAAGAAGGAACTAGCATGTGTAGTTGTGGTTGTCGCATTAGCCATGTTCTATGCGCTGTTTGCAATGATGATTAGGGGTTTTGTTTGACAGTATTGTTAAAGCACATCTAGATGTGCTTTAAGTAATGCACATCTAGGTCCTATGCCATTGATGTTACGCGAAGATTCGTGCAGATATTTTTCTTTGTCTTTTTTTTTTCCTTTCTGGTTTGATTATTAGTGGCTTTATCAATAAGAAGAGCTCAATGTATTGCTTGCCAACTGTCCTACTATGTTCGTACCGGTACCGGTGCATAATCCCAAAACTCGTTCCTTGTTTTTGTTCTGAAAAAGGAAACCAGCCAAATAGCCAATAAGAGTCATGCGCAACCCCGGGGATTTGGAGCGACCGGGTACAAATAATTGCGGTTGATTATATCAGCGGATAGATAATACGTCAACCCCCGATTCAATTTCCCCCCCCCCCACCCCCCGCGCGCAAAAAAAACCCACTTCAATTGGCAGTTCCTCTTCTCTGCATAGCCCGCTTAAGTGTCCACCATCTTCATCGTCCCCGGCAAGCCGCGCTACACACTGGCACACACTCTGCAGCCATGTCGAGCGACAGCGAGGACGATAGTACGGCCAGCAGTTTGGCGCCCGATGATAGGTCAACATTGGAATCATCTCGCTCGTCTTCCATGAGTCCGACGTCGAGCTCAGACCTCCAGAGTCGTCAGACGACATCCAGATGGACGAGGAGCCGTCGGAGGACGAAGAAGATGACGACGATGATGAGGAGGAGGAATGGTCGAACGAGGAGGAGAACAACGACAGCAACGACGATGATGACGACGGCGGCGATGAAAAGCCAACGGTCAGCGGCAAGAAGCGTCCTCGCCAAGACGATGTCGCGGGGCCATCCAACAACAACAACAAGAAGAAGAAGGACTAAATTAAGCAGACTGTATATATCTCTGTTTATCCTGTCAATCTCATCGCAGACGGTTAGTAATATGTGTTCGACAGAGATCTTCGACATTATCGCCCACAGGTTGGTTTGTTGAACTGTGTGCCCTGACGAGCACACAATTCACAAAAAAAGACCGTATGGGCTGTCTATAATGATCGCACACAATTCTGATTACCGACCTATTTGTTGGGTATCACACACATCTTGTTACGCCGAATCGTTTGTGTTCACCTCAATCATCACAAACAGTTCATCGGAGTGAACTGTATGCCATATATCGCACACACCTTGATCTCGCTGCCCGTTTCTGTTGTTCTGTCTCATCGCAAACAGCTCGTACAGATCAACCGTATGCCCCTCATCGCACACGCAACTAAAATTTGAACCGTGTTTGATGTATCATTCATCGCAAATATTTTGCATCTTTTTAATGGGTTTTTTTACATCACCGTTTGCGATCAATGCATCGCATACAGTTTCGTCAAAGGGTCTCTGATCGTAGTGTCGCGTTAGCATCATCCTGCAGTAGTGACACCCCAGTTGTACTTGCTCAAGAACCAGCCCTACCACACATAACCCAGACTTTTGCAGATTGCGCCCCTACTCGATGGACAAAGAGCGAGATACACTCAATCTAACCCCAACCTCACTAGATAGTAATTAGTTCTAGTTGACACAACATCATCTCCACCGCATAGCTCCCAAACACGAGTAGTTAGCAAGGCAGTTCCAGTGCCCAAAGCACCAGGACCACCACAGTAAACCCCAACTCCATCAGGTAGTACACCTATTCCTGTGGACAAGCACAACCAGTCATCCATAGTTTAGTGTCTATCACATTTGATGTTGTTTAATCATATGCGCGTATCTTCCAATCATGGAAATATTATACTAAAAATGAAGCAATAATCCAATTGCAGGTGTTCCTCCAGGAGTTCTTGTTCCTAAAGTCAAGTTTTGTGTGCTCAAAATTCCGACCGTTGGAAACGTGTTGGTTGGCGTTGGGTGGACCGCGTATCCTAAATGGTCATTCCCCTTCTGGAAAGGTTGCGGCTATAAATAGCTACCCCGCTCCAAATGTTGATCGTTGGCTGCTCCGCTTGAGATTATGAGAAGATTGTTCAAGCACCCCTTTCTGAGAGATTTGAGTTTAAGATCCACCAAGGGAAAATTAAGAGCCGAAACTTAGATTGTGATTGAGCATCAGAATAGATCTAAGTCGAGAGTTCTTGTGCCTATTACTCTTGAAAACTGCTAACTCTCTAGACGGTTATATGTCGGCTTGAGTGACGAAGAAGAGTAATCATGGTTCGTGAAGCAAGTTTGTTGAAGGTTTGGAGATTGCTGAGAAGAATCCACCATGAGTAAAATCAACTGAAGTCTGATCAGCTTCATGTCGAGGAGAATAGGACGGAGAGAGGTTTTCTCCCGTGTCGCCACATATGCAAGGAGGCCAATAAAACACATGAGCCATTATTGCCAATGCTGAAGGTGTGAATTGTTTTCCGAGCTCAGATAGGAGGGGCCCTAGGGTTTTTTCCGCGGAGTTGGCAATGGTCTTCACTCCCCATACGTGAATGCCCCTAGAGTTCAGTTGTATTTACCCACCTTTGCCACAACTTATCGGTTCAAGGGACTAGACGTGGCCATCTGGGCCAACCCGACCCGTTTTTAAAAGGGCCATGATGTGCCGACATGGGTGCCTCGCCTCGAGGTCCAAATACAGCACATTAGCTAAACGTGTTGGCCAGCCTACGTGCTATTCAGCCTTTTGGGTTGTTCATGAATGACAACAATCAAGGGGAAAAATAATAATAGAGGACGGTATTGCGCTGGCATGCGGGCCTCGCCTCGAAGCTCAGGCACAACCCAGGCGTGCCATGGGCTGGCACATCCCGTATAGGGCGCGTTGTCGCGCCCGTTTATCTCCAAAAATAATGATATAAAATTTGAAAATAAATGTGGAAAATAATGATGTAAAACTTCAAAGTAATTGATATCCATGGTATAATTTGAATTATAGTGCATCATTCTCATGGTGGGGCATATTTCTTTTACAAAAGCAAACTTCATGTTTGTGTTTATCTATTTCCAAGATATAAACCAATAAATTCAAATCTGATTCATGATAGCTCAAAAAAATCTCACGAATGCATTGACCTTATTATATTACAAGAAATAAGGATATGACAACATTGGCATAATTAGAACAAGTAGGAAATTACCACTTGGCATGAGTGGTAAGCTATATCAGAAACAAAGAACAAGTAGGAAATTGGATACATCATCTTGTACCCTATAAACTGGATATGCACCTTTTAAAATGTTTGATACATAATCTCATGAGACAACAAAATGCATTCTGTTATCTGTTTTACTTTTATGTTTTTAAATAATCAGCCAGTCATTCACATTCCCAATTCCCATGTGTGTGAAGAAGTGGGTTTATACAGACCTATACAGATCGCTGTAACATGCTAGAATGGTATAACTTATAAGATCTGCACACCCACATTTGCATAGATAAAAAAGTATGTTAATCCTGAAACACTAAACTTGTACTATTGGATACACACACATCTGCATGGATAATATTTTTATGAAAGCACACAACAATTGGGCATAGCTAACTCCTCAACATAAGCACCATAACCCTATTTTTGAGATGGTAAAGCAAGCAAAAAAACTACCATGTCAAATGCTCTAATAGTAAGCAATGATTATTGTAAGAAACATAGGCAATAGAGTAAACATCAGCTTTGTGAACAAATACGCTTAGATAACTCTCATGAGGCATCGGACATTGTTTTGCCAACGACAGCAACTAAATAATCTTGAAGTACGTTGCTATATGATCTGACTAAAAAGCTCGACAAACATGGCCACCTATATAAAGTCAGGAAAAATGAAGTTACATACAATGATACAATATCTGAACATGATTTTGTAAAATGCGCTAGATAGTTGCTAATTACCAAATTTCACTCTGATTACCTCAATTTACCATGACTTTGTACTAAGCTTTGTAAGATGATAATTGACATGTGTAGGCAGGAATTAATTGCAAAAAAAATTGGAAAGAAAACAATCTTTAAATAACAGAGGGAAATGAAGGAGGAAAAATATAATGTCAGTCGTGGTGCATCACATGGTCCGCTATATAGCAGGGCACATAAACCCCTTGTACGTCCACCTATGCTCACACTATCTTGACGCAGCAGGTACACCTCCTTGGACGGTGGCGACTGGGCAACAGAGGCAACATCTTCCATGATAGATACAGCTTGAGGTTGGGATTGCGCGACTGGTCGCGGATCTGGATGGCTAGCACGCCTTTCTCTCGGCCCCCATGGTCTTCCTTGTTCCATCACGCAAGAAGGCTATGGTCAATCGAAAAAAACTATGGGGAACGAAATGGGAGCTCGATGGAGACATGAGAGGGAGAGAAAGGAAAACTAATATGTTAGGTAAATGGCACATCATATATGATGATTCGGGAGAGGAGACACACCATTACCGTCGCCAAAAGGAAAGGGGATGTACGTCTTTAATTGCAGGAAGAAACGACGTCGGCTCATGGCCTTCCTCCTGCCGCTGTTCCGCCTCCCGGACAGAGCGATAGAGAGAAGAAAACACAGTTTGAACGTAGGACCATTTAACAAGTTTCACGAATAGTTAACCCAATTAACGTGTGGGCTGCCAGATCGACCCACAAAGCAGCAGCCCAGATACATTTAGTCAGGCGTTTCTCGCGAGCTGACACAACGTATGAGGCATGTGCGAGTTTGCAAGATGGAAGATCGTGTGCGTGTGTGTCCATATATGCTATCCGAGTGGAATTTTCTCGAGGCAATGTTGTTCAAGCTAGGGTTCAGTAGGCAATGGGTTGACCTGGTGATGAAGTGTGTGTCCTCTATAAGATATCAAATAAAAATAAAATGCACCTTGATGAACCAGTTCATCCCAACCCGTGGTTTGCGCCAAGGTGACCCTCTGTCACCGTACTTGTTTGTCATTTGTGTCGAGGGACTGTCTACTCTGTTGCCTGATGCCGAGAGGAATGGTAGAATCAGCAGAATAAGAGTTTGTCCAGAAGCTCCTGTTGTGTCACACCTATTATTTGCTGATGACTCAGTTCTACTACTTAAGGCTAGGAAGGAGGAAGCACAAGCATTGCATGAGATTCTAGCTCTTTATGAAAACTGCTCGGGACAGAGTATTAATGCGGAGAAGTCGGCTCTCATGTTCAGCCCAGGTACGCCCTAGCAAGCGCGTGGGGTAGTAAAGGAAGCCTTATCAATCTCAAGTGAATCGTGGAATGAGAAATACCTAGGCTTGCCTATGTATGTTGGCTGGTCGAAGAAGAAAGCGTTTGCTTATGTGAAGGACAAAATCTGGGAGCGAATGCAAGGGTGGTTAGAACGGTTACTAGCCAAATCAGAGAAGGAAACTCTCGTCAAGGTGGTGGAGCAGGCGATCCCGACGTATGCCATGTCGTGTTTTTATCTAACAAAAGCCTTATGCGGGGAAATGAGTGCCCTAATCGCAAAGTATTGGTGGAGCCAACAAGACAAGCAAAGCTCCATCCATTGGTTGAGCTGGGACAAATTGACGAAGCCAAAGGGCATGGCGGCTTGGGATTCAGAGACATGTACAACTTCAACGTGGCCATGCTGTCTAGGCAGGTTTGGCGGCTCATACAAAATCCGGAGAGCTTGTGTGCACGCATTCTTAAGGCGAAGTATTTTCCTAGCTGCCACATTCTAGAGGCTGAACCAAGAGATGGCATCTCATATACCTGGAGGAGTATGCTACATGGTGCAGATCTGATTAAGCAGGGATATATCTGGCGCATTGGGGATGGCACACAAGTAAAGATATGGACGGACCCCTAGATTCTGAGAGCTTGGTCAAGGAGAGTGATTACTCCGCGAGGAGCATGCCTTCTAACCCAGGTCAGTGAGCTAGTCTGCCCAGTTACAGGAAGCTGGGATGAAGCCCTGGTTCGGGACATTTTCTGGCCAGATGATGCAAGGCACACACTCCAAATTCCGCTGAGGGAAGGGGTGGAGGACTTTACTGCCGGGCACTTTGATGGGAAAGGAGAACATTCAGTTAGGAATGCATACAAGCTTCATGTGCAGCTTGACAAAGAGCGAAGAGGCGACAGTGTAGGCAGCAGTACCATGGCAGCCGAGAACCCGAACCACTGCTTTGACCAATCATGGAAGCGAATCTGGTCGATGCCTTGCCCACAAAATATCAAGATGTTTGTGTGGCGCCTGAAACATAACTCCCTAGCGCTACGAACAAATCTGGAGCACCGGGGTGTCAAACTGGAAAGTACCAAGTGTCTTTTCTGTGGAAGAGTGGATGAGGACGGTGCTCATTTATTTGTCAAATGTAAAACAGTAAAGGAGGTGTGGAGATTGCTTGATCTGGAAGTTGTCCGGGTGCGTTGTGAGGAGGCCCAATCAATACATGAGGTGTTAGATTTGAGCGAGCAAAGGAGAATTGAGATACTAACTTTATGGTGGCAATGGTGGCATAATCGGAACAAGCTGAGGGAAGGTGAGCTTCTGGTAACAACGGACGAGATAGCAAGACGAACGAAAAGTTGTAGCCTTGAATATGCTGAAAGCTTCAGAAAGGAAGTGAAGGTCAGGAATGATACACGATGGGAAGTGCCACATGGGGATACGATTAAGTTCAATGTGGATGGAGCCTACACACCGGGTGGAGATCACACAGGGTGGGGCGTTGCTGCTCGCAGTAGCCAGGGCACCTACTGCATGCTGGTGCTGGGTGAGACAACACCATTTCTGATGCCTTTGGGGCTGAACTAAATGCAATAGAGCATGTCGTCGCCACTGCAGCTGACCTTGGTATGTTGCGTGTGAGGTTTGAAACAGATTCCCAACTGCTGGCGGAGGCCCTTAACTTTGCTCGAGCTGATTTGTCGCCGTATGCACCAATCATCGAGGATCTGAAACTTCAAATGAAGATGTGGTTCTCACGGAGTGAAGTCAAAGTGTGTCGCCGAGAAGCTAATTCTGTAGCTCATGAACTAGCTAAGATTGGGTATGTTGTTTAAATTATGAGAGTATGTACTGGGAGTCTGATGTACCGCTCACTGTGGCCGGTTGTGTTATGGGTGACTTTTTTTTGCGAATAGTGTTATGGGTGACTTACCCAAGCACACGTAAGCAATAAAGCTATGTTCTCCTTAAAAGAATGCTATCCGACGGTTGGCGACGTCAAATCGCTGTGAGCAACCGTAACTAGCTATGTTTTACTGTTTTTTAGTAATTAGCTCAATTAGGGCCTCTTTGATTCGTAGGATTTTGAAAATGTAGGAATAGGAAAAGTGTAGGGTTGGAGTGGCATGCCCATTTGAATCCTTAGAATTAGCAGTGATTGTTTCATGTCACGGGAAAAACAAAGAAATTGTAGAAGGAGGTTGGAGTGGATGTTAAATTTCCTATGAAATATAGTACAAAAGATTCCATAGGAAAAATTCCTATGGGATCCAATCCTATGAATCAAAGAACCAACATAGGAAAAATCCTAAGGATTCAATCCTTCAGAAATCCTATAAAATTCCTTTGAATCAAAGAAGCCCTTAACGTGCGGGCTGCGGGCTGCCAGGTTGACCCACAGAGAAGCAGTCCAGATATGTTTAGTCGGGCGTTTCTCACGAGTTGACGCAAGGTACGAGGCCTGTGCGAGTTTGCTAGATGGAACGATCATGGACCAAGCCCTAGCGACTCCTACCTGGTCAGCAATCTTCCCAGATGAGATTGTTTCACATGAGGTCGCGGCATACTCAGATCACTCGGCCATCAGATTATCCTTAAATGATGATGCTCTTGCTGCACGGCCCAAAGCACCTCGAGTGTTCCGTTACGAGGCAATGTGGGAGACGCATCCAGATTTACCGGATGTTGTCACATGTTCATGGGCAAGACCAGCTCAAGGGAACTCACTGAAAAGCTACAGACCATGTCTGCTGATTTAAGGCGTTGGGAGGCGGATACATCCGACTCGGTGAGAAAGAAAATTAAAGAACTAAAATCTGAGCTGGATCGGCTTCGCAACAGGAATAATAGGATGGGGCCTGACCATCTAGAACTCAAGATTAATGAGAACCTGGTGGAACTGTACCACCATGAGGAGATCATGTGGAGACAGAGAGCATGAATTGAGTGGCTTTCTATGGGTGATAAAAACACATTCTTTTTTCACCAGAGAGCGAACAAGTGGAGGAGAAGAAACTTGATCAAGAGTCTAGCCGCGGCCAATGGCCTTACCATAGACGATCCCACACTAATGGAGGCCATGGTGACAGACTTCTATGCATCGCTCTTTCAGTCAGAAGGGGTGACCGATATGCATCAAGTTATCAATACAGTTCCAGTGAAGGTTAATGATGCTATGAATGCAATGCTTACAGCCGAATATGAGAGAGATGAAATAAAAAATGCTATCTTTCAGATGTTTCCCCAGAAAGCACCGGGGCCCGACGGATTTCTAGCCCAATTTTTCCAGCATAATTGGGATGTTTGTGGTGATGATGTGACAGATGCAGTCCTATGAATTATTGAGGGAGTGGAGAGCCCTGCCTCCATAAATGACACCGTTTTGGTCTTGATTCCAAAGGTATCCAACCCCTCATCCCTTTCATAATTTCGTCCAATAAGCCTATGTAATGTGCTACATAAGATTGCATCCAAGGTCGTGGTAAACCGTCTCAAGCAGATTTTGCCGGAGATAATTTTAGAAGAGCAATCAGCTTTTGTTCCGGGCCGTTTAATCACTGATAATAACATATCTGCCTATGAATGTTTGCACTTCATGAAAAGGAATAAGGCCAAAAAACATAGGTTTTGTGCTCTGAAACTGGACGTGATGAAGGCTTATGACTGTGTTGAGTGGACTTATCCGGAAGCAATTATGACAAAGATGGGTTTTAATCCACACTGGATTTCTGTAGTCATGAATATGGTGAGTACTGTAACTTTCTCAGTATTGTTCAATGGAAAAAAGTTAGAGAGATTTCAACCTTCAAGAGGTATCCGACAGGGAGATCCTCTTTCACCCTATCTATTCTTGCTTGCAGCGGAGGGCCATTCGTGCCTCTTAAAAGCTAACGTCCAGTCATCTAATCTCTATGGACTAAGAGTGGCATATACTGCTCCGGCAATGAGTCGCCTTCTTTTTGCGGATGACAGCCTGTTGTTTTTTTAAAGCAAGTCATGAGGGGCGGAAGAACTGTCAAACCTATTGAATATTTATTGTAATGCTTCAGGCCAGAGAATTATTCGTGACAAGTCCTCGGTCTTCTTTAGTAAGGGATGCCTAGAAGCTCTAAGAGAGGAGGTAAAGATTTCCCTAGGGGTCACAAGCGAGGCACTTAATGATAGATATCTTCGTATGCCGTCTGATGTGGGTAAGTCAAAAATGGAACTTCTAAGTATTTGAAAGATAGAGTTTGGAAAAAGGTTCAAGGGTGGCTTGAAAAAATGCTGTCAGTAGGAGGCAAGGAAGTGTTGATTAAATCTGTTGTTCAAGCTATTCCAGTGTACTCAATGGCATGTTTTAAAATCCCTAGAGGCTTGTGTGAACATATTACCTCCATCATCCGTAAGTTCTGGTGGGAGAGTAAGGATGGAAGTCGCAAGGTCGCTTGGGTATCTTGGGACGTTATGTCTCAGCCAAAGCACATGAGGAGACTTGGTTTCCGTGATATGGGACTGTTTAATTTAGCACTTTTGGCGAGATAAACCTGGCGGGTGCTGCAGGAACCACTCTCGTTGAGCGTCAGAATTCTGAAGAGTGTTTATTTCCCTCAAACAAATATTCTGGAGGCCTCTTTGGGCAATCATCCATCACAAATATGGCGATCTTTACTCGAAGGGAGAGATGTGCTGGCCCAAGGACTTATGCGGAGGATTGGCAATGGAGCTACCACGGAGATCTAGCGTCACAATTGGTTATCACAAGAGACGACTATGAGGCGCATCACCTCACCACCGACCTCCGGGCCTATTTTGGTCATCGAGCTCATTGATGAGACATCAGCACGATGGAGGGAGGAGCTAGTCCGAAATACATTTCTTCCAATGGATGTTGTGACCATCCTCGGAATACTTTTGTGCACGCGCCAGGTCCCGGATTTTTGGTCATGGAGCAAGGAGAAGACAGGAATATTCACGGTCTGCTCTGCGTACAGAATGTTGGTCCACACAAAATTTTCGAGGGGCTATTGGTTGGAGGAAGCATCAGGTTCCTCAACGACCGAACGTACGGCAAAGGATTGGACAAATCTCTGGGGAACTCAAGTCCCGGCCAAACTCAAACTATTCCTATGGAGGCTAGCCCTTCATTCGCTGCCAACAAATGATGTCAGGGCCCGACGTAATATGGCTGATGATCAGAGATGTAGTTTGTGTGGCATAGAAGACTCTTGGAAGTATGCCATTTTAGAATGCTCAGCTTCGCGGTGTGTGTGGGCTCTGGCTGATCCAGAGATGGTCGAGAATATGATGCATACAAACGAGAATCATGCCCGAAATTGGCTTTTCTCACTGAAGGCATCGCTATTTCACGAGGAATTTGTTCAGCTGATAGTAACTCTATGTGCTATCTGGTTTGCACGGCGCAAGGCGATCCACGAGGCGGAATTCCAATTTCCAGTGACAACTCACATGTTTGTTAAAAAAATTCATCGAGGATCTGAACTTGATGGCGAAGCCCGACCGACACATTCAAGCAAATCAGACATCTACTCGCAATGCTCGTCAACCATGGGCTGCTCCACCCATGGGTCTTTCAAAGTTCAATACATATGCTGCTGTATCTTCACATAATGGCAAGGGTTCAGCTGCTGTTGTTTGTAGGGATGAGAGGGGCGTCTACTTGGGCGCATCGGCTTTGGTCTTTGCGATCACTGACCCACCAACACTTGAAACTTTGGCCTGCCGAGAGGTTATAGTCTTGGCACTAGACCTAAATGAACGACACATAATAATTGTTTCTGACTGTCAGACGGTTATCAAGGATATTTCTGATGGTACGGGAGGAAAAAATGAAGCCATAGTGAAGGAGATCATAGCCCGAAAGGGTGATTTTGGGACATGCTCGTTCTGTTTTAAAAGTAGGAGGAGTAATTTTGAGGCACATGCTTTAGCCAGGTTTTCTATTTCTTTGAATTTTGGTCGCCATGTGTGGTTTGGCATCCCGCATGACTCTGTAGTTATTTCATGAACATCATGAGATAATATATGGGGTTTTTACCTAATAAAAAAAATGTGCGCGTGTGTTCATATGTGCGATCCGATTATAGGGGTAGTAGATAGATATAGCCACGACAAAAGCCAATTCTATCGAGCAGCAATTCGCCGACCCAATTCGCCAGTACGCAGCTCTATCTCTCGCCAATTCAAAAAAGAAAAGAAAAGAAAAGAACCCCTCTATCTCTCGCCGCACATGGCGAACAGCTAACCCTAGCCGCCGCCACTGCACCGGCGCCTCCCCCGCCCCACTGACCGGCTTCCTAGGGCTTCCCTCCGCCCGTTTCTTCACCGCCGCGTTGGTCGCGACCCGGCCACCCTCGCCAGCGCTGGTCCCTGCACGGACGGCACGAACGCCGCCGCCCCGTTCAAGATACTACACCAACTCCCCAGCTCGTCCTCGTCCTAGTGGAGACTCCACCCCCGCGGCTCCGCTTTCTTAGCACTCTCGCCGTCGCAGCCCGTCGCGCCGCCGGGAGCCAGGCATGACGACGCGTATCGCGCCCGGCGTGGGCGCGAACCTCCTCGGGCAGCACTCGGCGGAGCGCAACCAGGACGCCACCACCTACGTCGGCAACCTCGACCCGCAGGTTGGTGTTCCCCCGCCCCTACTCCCCCCTCCTACCCATCCCTGTAGAAGTGTAGATCCCCACCTTGCTCTGACAGCGGGATCCGTGTATCCTGTCGGCGACGCCGTCCAATTTTTGCTTGACGAATATGGATTTGTCTTGCGCGGTCAAATTGGCTAGTCCCTGCTGCTAAATACATGGCCTACCACTGTTTCAAGTGCAGCAACGCTGTCGCGTGCATTGGTCGCTAATCATTCGTGATAGAAGTGTCGTTGGTGTAATGTTTAGATGGACAGGAGTCGACTGTTTAGATGTGCATCAATCACATTGCTATTTGATAGTTTGTAACTGGGATTATTTTTCCTTTCTTCAGTAGGAAATAATAACCATGGAGTTCTGTATGTGCTTTCTTTTTTTGAGGGAGTATGTGCTTATGGATGATTGTAAGTTGCAACAACTCAATCCTGTCGCTTCCATTGAGAAATTATAAATCCACTTAAGGAACCTATGCCTTCTTGTATATTGCAGAACCGCATAGTTCTCCCGTTGATATCATTATTATTTCCAGACATCCATGCTGATAGCCCTCCCTGTATCATTTTACAGGTTTCTGAGGAATTACTGTGGGAGTTGTTTGTCCAAGCAGGCCCTGTTGGTAAGTAGCATGTCCACAATGGGACACTTTTCCTGCCCTATAATGTACAGGTTGATTCTTGTTGTGAACTATCTTCCAGCATCTTGCTCTAATCGATTTATATGTTTGGTGCTGAACTGCGGATGGTCTGTCCTGGCAGTCCATTTTCACATATCGTGAAATAGAAATTTCATCTCAAATACCATGTGAATAAATTAATGAGTTTGATGGTTAATAAATAATGTTCCCTTCTTTTGTTTGTAGTTAATGTCTATGTCCCGAAAGACAGAGTTACAAATCTACACCAGGGCTATGGGTTTGTAGAATTTAGGAGTGAGGAAGATGCAGATTATGTAAGTCTATTTGTACTGGCGTGATAGCAATTTATTTACCTTCATTTATCTCATCTAGATGTAAACTGTTTTTTTTTTGAATTTTTGCTTTGCTTTTTGCAGGCTATTAAGATTTTGAACATGCTCAAATTGTACGGAAAGCCAATAAGAGTAAACAAGGTAATCACTTCTCTTGACCCTCCCAGCCTTCCTCAGTACTTCTGCAGCAGTTATGTAATATATAGTAACTGGACGAACACTGAGATCCCTTACTTTTGAACTTTATGATAGTTGGTAGTTTAATCTCGCGTGCTTAGAGATGATACTTCAAAGGGTTCTTATCATTTATGCTACTAGTTGTATCCAACTATTCAGTTTTGCCACTAGGAGTTTCAACTGGTCAAAAAGGCAATCGCACCATTAGGCGCATGCTAAAAAATACCACTAGACACCATTACTGTCAGCTAAAAGCCCGTTTACCATGTTATATGACCAAAATACCCATGGACCAACATGTCAGCTCTCCTTCTATCTCAATGCGATAAAGTGTGGGTCCCACTCGATCCCCAACGACGTTCTTATTTTCCTCTAAAAACTATTCGCTGACAAGTGGGGTCCACATTTATCATTGTGAGATAGTGAGATAGAGAGAGCTGACATGTGTGTCCAGGGTTATTTTGGTCATATAACATGGTCAACGGGTTTGACCCGACAGTAATGGTATCTAATGGCATTTTTGAGCAAACATCTAGCGGGGCGATGGCATTTTTTAGGTGTCTAATGGGAATTTTGAGCAAGCATCTCACGGAACGATGGCATTTTTCAGTAGTTGTAACTTCTAATGGAAAAACTGAGTAGTGGGACACAACTAGTGGCATAAATGATAAAAACCCTACTTCAAAACATCGACAAACTGATACCAAATTCTTGATTGGGGGATTGGATCCGTTGAGTAAAATAAATGTCTTCAAATGTTGATATTACTCTTTCCCTCTGATGTTACTGTTACTGTTTGAACAACTTAATTAACGTGGATGATCATCATGTGGTAAACCGTCTGATCGACAGAGTTCAGTACTTTGAATTCTCATTTTCTATTTTTACAAACCTATTGCTTCCTGGTAACTTAAAATTTCTTTATTGTATGTAGTCCACATGAATTTGTTTAATGATACACCATACAGTTAGGATTTTAATCACGGTGACCTAACATGACTATGCCATCTTTTTCCAGGCTTCCCAAGACAAGAAGAGCTTGGATGTGGGTGCGAATCTTTTTATTGGCAATCTTGATCCGGTAGAAACCTAAAGCCCATTTTCTCTTATTACTTTATATTCATATTAATATATGTAGCTAATAGTTTTGTGTTTGCTTTGTCAACAGGAAGTCGATGAGAAGCTTCTCTATGATACCTTCAGTGCATTTGGTGTGATTGTGACCAACCCTAAGGTGACAATTATATAAACTTTCTGCATTTGGCTATGTACTTGCTAGCTAATTATCTCACGTCACAATGGGAACTGATTTCATCAGCATTAGCCTCTTATTACAATCTCCAGAATCAAAGAAGAGCAATCGTTATGCTTAAATTAACCTAATATTATTGCATTTGCTTGTTTGGTAGTCTTCCTTGCTTCAGTGTAACACTTATCTGGTAGCATCTTCTTGATTTAAAATTACCCTACATGCTCCCCGCACTGTTCCTTTAATTATGCCATGATAGAGATTGAATGAGTTAAATATTCTATTCCCTTTACCCTTTGCATATTTGACGCAAATGCATGTTGGTGTCATGACTGTCATATTTTGAACTTCCTTTTTCAAGATAATGCGGGACCCTGAAACTGGAAATTCTCGAGGTTTTGGCTTTGTGAGCTATGATTCCTTTGAATCATCTGATCAAGCTATAGAGGTAATGTCATTCACGCAATACTGCTCTATATTTTGGCTTATTGTGATTCTGCCATATGTTTCAACTGTTACCTTTGCTGTAATTTCCCAGGCCATGAACAACCAGCATTTATGTAATCGGCCAATCACTGTCTCATATGCTTACAAGAAAGACACGAAAGGAGAGCGCCATGGCACACCAGCAGGTATTGTATTTCAAAATATCGGTTGAGCTAGTTGTTTGGTTTCTTGTACAATAACATGGATCAGCTATTGCTTATGTTGAAAGAATATTGAAGTTGGTTGTCTAATCTTTATTAGGTTGTAACATTCTGGACATCGACTCTATAGATTGCTATACTTCTCCAAATCCCCGCATTAAAAAAAAACCTGTTGTCTAATCTTGATTAGGTTGTTCCATTCTGGACATGGACTTCGATTGCTATACTTCTCCAAATCCCCGCATTAAAAAAAAACTGGACCAACAGGGACTTAACATATGTGGCGTCTTTATTAAGAGAAACAACCCAGATACACACCCTCCGGAGCTCAAGGCTCGAACGTGGGTGGCAGGCTGAGCATGCTGTCGGCTGTGTGCCACTGGCTAACTGGTTGACGCCCAGTTCCCTACATCCCAACATTTTTGCTTTGACATTTTAGGTTCTTTTTAGTGCACAGGTTTTCCACAGGAATCATACAGGTTTCCTATGGAAATTTTTCCTGTGATGTCTGTACGGTTTCCTTAGGGAAGGGAAGGTTTCTTATGTTTAATAGGGTAAACACAGCATCCACCAAGACCAAAGGAAAAGCCCGTTCCTATGTTTTGGAAGCCTGTAGGTTTTAAGGTTGCGCTCCACCTGATTCCTATGCCTTTTTCTGTTCCTTTGTTTTGCGCTCCCATGTACCGAACGGGCCTTAGGGTTTCAACTTTATTCAAAGTGATTTCCTTTCAAGTATTTCATCATTTAGTAAACATGATGGGTCTTGATCTGATTTGTTGAAATTTTCCTGGAGGCATTTTTACTACCATATCACATGTTGTCACTGCTCTTGCCACCATTGCTGCCTATATATGCTGTAGACGGCTGTCTTGATCTGAAGATCTTATTATTACTACTTTTTCTTAACTTGTGATGACTTTCTTCCTTCAATCATAGTTTATTAACTCTGTTGTTATATGTTGGCAGAGAGGTTGCTTGCAGCGAACAACCCAGGATCTCAGAAGCATAGGCCACACACAATGTTTGCAACTGCTCCGCCAACCCAAGGGCTTCAAAACGGTGGTGTTGGTGCACCTGTGCCACGGCCTTTTGCCAATGGGAATGTCCCAGGACAGATGCAACATGTCAGACCGCCGCCGCCACCTGTTGGTCAATACCCTCCCATGCAGATGCATGGACAGCCTGCCTGGCCTGGTCCTCCACAGAATATGCAACAAGTACCACCTCCGATGCAACAGCAGCTTCAATACAGGCTTCCAGGGATGCCCCCGCCGCCGCAAAACATGATGCCCCCACCGCAAAACATGATGCCGCCACCTCATCACATGGCCAGGCCGCCGCCGCCACCTCCCAATATGCAAGCTCCACCTATGTGGAGGCCACCCCCACCCCCACAACAAGGTGGTGGAATGCCGCCACCTCCAATGTCCATGCCACCTCCTCCACCGCCACCTTCTGGTTAAAAATATAAATGGGTGTCTTCCATTGGGTTAATTTGGCGCGCAGCAGTTGTAGACCAAGGGTGTTAAAAGTCTTTCATATACTGTCATGTAACTTGCAGCACTAGGAGAATATCAGAATTGAGAGAATTAGCGGACGGTGATACAAAATGCGTGACTTTTGTGATTGCATGTGCGGTACCTGCCTTGTGTGGGTGCTGCTGCTGTGTGCTCTGCTTAGGACAATTATGGACCGTGATCTGTGCTATCTCTTACATTGTTATTACTGGCAGAATCGTGTTTTAAACAGGCCTCTGGTGATTGACAGTTGTCGCGCAACTTTCAGCTGTTTTCATGAAACAAGATGCACCATGCTGTTCTAATTTTTCTATCAAGTCATTGCAAGTTCGGTTGAAAAACATGTTTTGCTGTGGGGGGGGGGGGGGGGGGGGGGGGGGGGGGGGGGGGGGTGTTTGCTAGCATCCCCTGCTCTGAAATTTTGTTTTAGTTTTATGATAGTCTCTTTGGATGCAGTCCAGTGAGCTTTCCCTTATAAGCCGGTCTTGTATTTTCTTCTTGGGCGATGCTAGGCGCTGGCGCACCGGTCGAAAGTTTCGGCCGGTCCTGCCCCAGCCCTTGGATGCGAGCCCGTGTGGCCACTGCATGCAGCAAAAAAAAATGATTCATCCTGGGCTTCTTTTACCTCGGATTAGATCTGCAACTCCTGCTTGGTGCCCTCGTCGCCGTGCCTCCAGTCCCCTCTGGTGGCCGGCCTCGTCGCCGGCCGCCGTCCTTGTTGCTGCCAGGTCGCCGTCCTTGCCCTCGATTGCCGATCTCCGTCCTTGTTGCCGCCCGGTTGCCGTCCTTGCCGCTCCCGGTCGTTGGTCGCCGTCCTCGTTGCCACCGTTGTTCGCCCGGCTCCCCTGATTGAAGCTTTTTTGTCATTACCGTTTGAAGCTTTTTCTCCTGGCGGTTGAAGCTTTTTCATTGCCGCTTGAAGCTTTTTTCACCATTGAAGCTTTTTTCCGCGGTAGAAGATTTTTCCTCATGTCACTCTTGAAATTTTTCCTCTACCTGAATGAAGCTTTTTCACAAACGGTTGAAGCATTTTTTTCCTTGGTGGAAGCTAGACACTTGACTAGTTCCAGCAAAAAACGATGCCGGATGTAGCAAAATATGTTGGTCCAGCAAAAAACAGATGCCGTTGTAGCAAAAAATTGACATGGTTGTAGCTTTTTTCTCTCAATGGTTGAAGCTTTTCCCCTCTATGCTGGAAGCTTTTCTATAAATGATTGAAACTTTTTTCGTTTTGAGCGGCGTCTGGGTGAAATCACAGAGATGCCATGGCCGTTGTCAAAGAAGATTTGTCAATCTCTGGTTGAAGCTTTTTCAACTGCGAGTTGAAGCTTTTTGTCAAACGGTTGTAATTTTTCCTGTATTTTGTTGTCTGGTTGAAGCTTTTTTATCCACTGGATGTAACTTTTTGTGTCCATGGTTGTAGCACGGGAAAACGCCGTTTGCAACTCTCCCAGTACCACGGTTGCAGCTCCTCCCCGTGGCCATGGTTATAGCACAGGCACCTCGGTCCTCCACGGCGTTTTGAGGAGGAGGAGAAAGGAAGTGAGGGACAAGGAAGAAGGGGGTGGGGGAACACGAGCGGGGCTGCAACCATGGCCGGCGGGGACTTCGATCTTCCAAGCTATATCCATGGCTGACGGCAAGCTGCTCGCGTGCTGCAACGGGGGAGGCGAGAGATGCATGCGTTGTGGGGCAAGATTCGCATGAGGTTGAAGAAAACAAAGAGGATAGCGTTTGGTGGCCCCCGTGTCTACGTGTCACTTGATGGGTGGCTGAGGCGAAGCGCGCGTGGACGCGACCGGCCCAAAGTTCGGCCGGGGCACCGCGCCCAATTGTTTCCCTTTCTTCTTTGGCTGAGATTACAGGGCGGTTAGAGTTAATAACCACGAATGAATGAACTTTGTCACAACAGCTACACTGAGACTACCATGCAATATTCCCATCCATCCCCATGTGCTGGTGCATGGTGGATACCTATATTGCTGCTGCCTATCTCCCTAGCGTCAACTTTCACCTCTTTTTCTACCTTTCGCCCGACTGAATCATAATAACCATGTGCTATGTCTCAATCCAGTCTTACACAACATATTAGAGCAAGAACCAAAGTAGTCAGCGATAGTATCAAGTGAGACCGGCAGCCCCGATCGCCGCTGTTGGCATAGACCATCCCAAGGCTACCATACCCGTTGCCTCCGCTTCCGCCGCCGCCACCGCCGGTCGCCGATCCGGCGTAGTTGAACCCGACGTACGCGGACGCTTCGCCATTGTCCCTGAAAGAAGAAAACACATATTATGGGTAAGATGCCACTCCCAAACCGGCAACGATCGCTTACACATGCGCCGGAGAGAAGCGGTGAGTAACGCACTTTTGAGCGCTGGTTTCGAGTCTAGATCTACCAGACCGCACCCTGGAATAAGAACTCGATTCCGGGGAACACGGTACGGGACGGCAAAAAGGCCACGGGTTTTGGTTTTTCTAATGGAGAAACGCTACCAGTGCCAGTGGGACGAACCCTACGATCTCTCCTCGCCTGTCCCCGTTCCGTTCCAAAGGAGGGGAAGGTCCCGAACGGAGGACACTAGCTAGATCCAAACGCTCAATTAACTCTTGGTACCAGCTGCTATAGAACAATTGTAGAGTTCCAAAAGAAAAGCTACTAGTAGAATGCACTACCATAAAAAAGAGTTTTGAGCAAGACTGAAGTGGTCGGGCGCAAGATTCCGGGACAAAATCAGCGATCAGCGGCGCGCATGTGGAGACGCAGACAGAGGGACCGCTTACCGTGCTACTACTATACTCGGTAGCAGCAGTAGCCAGTAGTAGAACAGACGTTCCTTTTTGTCTTGGCGTAAGAAAAGAACACGACCACCATTTCTCTTGGTTTGACGATGTAGCGTCCAGGCCGCGGATGACAGAGCCACAGGCTGGGTGATGGCGCTCTCATGCACGGCCGAAATTTTCTTGCTTCGACCCATGCGAGTGCCATGGACTGTCTGAGTTTGTCAGTACATCACTATCTCTACACTTGTACCCTGTAGTGGTCTGCATCTTCTAATGAGGACTCGCAGTTTAACTCTGTACTACCCCTCAAAAAAAAAAACTCTGTACTACCTACTCCATTATAGTTAGCACGGCGTACGTGATGCTTTTAAACAGAGTGAGTACCTTGAGGCGGAGCAATGCATGGCCCGGGTTAATTATTAATTTAAAAATAAATCGACGCCCGCGTCTCTGCCAAATCCTGAATCGCCGACATGGTTCGGCCAACGTAGTACGCACATGTACTACGGCGGCGGCGGCGTGGTCCTCGCGTGTGCATTCCCACGGCCAGGGACGAAATGATTTCTGCGTGCAGGAGGGGAAACAAACAACACAGGACAGGAAGGGTGTTTCCCGCGGAGCTGAGTAGAGTAGACCAAAATTTGATTCCAGACGCGGGAACGGGCGACTCGGGGCCGGGGTGCAGTGCAGGGTGTCCGGCACGCACTCCACTCCGGCGACCGGTGTCCGTTGGAGGAAGGCAAATGCGTACTACTACTGTATGCACTATAAAAAAGAAGAAGACGAAACAAAAGGCAAAAAAGCTGGGGAACAAAGGTGTTCACGTGGGACCCGCCAGCCGCGATCGATCGCAGTCCAGTTTTATCGCATGGTACGAGGGACACAGCTTCGGTGGCACATACTGGGTCACTGACATGTGAACCAACTATCTGTTGGGTTCACATGTCATAGACACAAAGGTAGGTGCTAAGGCACCGAAGCATCGTCCGTGTGATATTTCAGCCCCTCGGCCCACCCACGTAGTAGACCGCAAGCAAGCCAAGGGAAGGGAAAGCGTAGCAGTACCTTGGCCCGCCGAGGACGCCGGCGCCGATGGTGAGCTGGTCGACGAGCGCGGACGACTTGGGGTCGACGCCGCTGGAGGCCTTGTCGTAGATGTTCTCCATCCCTTCCCCGGAGGGCACGAAGAAGGCGCCGTTCACCATCATGTCCCCCTCCGTCCGCCAGTTCCACCCGTTCCACTGCCCCTCCTCCGTGTCCACGCGCTTCGTCACCTGCAGCCCAACCCAACCACACCCGCTCATTCATTCATTCATTCAGACTACTATCTGCTGGCCGTGACCTCGGCCGTTGCCTCAACCGGGTAGGGTGGGGGATGCGATGCACGAGCCCTCGGATGCCACCCCTGGCTCCGGCTGGCTGGACCCAAATCGGACATGCATGCACGCGCCACCTTTTTTGTAAAAATAAAACGAGATACTACTACCAACACCACAGAGAGAGATGGGGTAGTACTATGCACATTCATCGATCGGTGAGTGGTACCATTTCGCAGGACCATCACTAGTGTTAATTATACAAACCTCATGTACTAACTAGCAAAATAACCGCAGAAATTAACATAGTTTTTAACAGAAAAAAAACCCGGACCACTTTCTAGCGGAGAACACGTACGGGAAGAAAAACGGGACATGAAAGAACAGGACAATGGTCACGGCACTTCTTTGGCAACCACCGCGGGGTAGCACCGCCCAAAACAGAGCAAAGATCCAAACGAGGCGTTGAAAGCAGAAGAACTCGGCAAGCAAAGAAAGGAACAGAGCAAAACCATGAGCAAACAAACCGAGACGGCACGGCAAGAGAAAAGAGGCGCGCACCTCCTTGGCGTTGGGGTTTGCGGGGGCGATGTAGCGGTTGCCCTGACTGTTGATGGTGGGGCTGGCGCTGCCGCCGATGGCGTACATCTCCCACGCCGTGTAGTCGTTGTTGACGATGTGGAAGTATCCCCGGCGGCAGCGCGGCATCCGCTGCACCAGCTGCACGCCGAAGTGGTTGAACGCGATGGTCACCTGCATCCCCGAGTCCGGGAGGTACCCGTCGCTGTGCCCCAGCAGCATCACCTCGTCGTGGTGGGAGAAGTAGCTGTTGGACACGGTGATGCCCGTCGACCCCATGATGGCGTCCACCAGCCCGTCCGCGCACCGCGACAGCGCGCAGTGGTCCACCCACACGTCCCGCGCCGAGAAGAGCGAGATGCCGTCGCCGTCCGACCGCGTCCGCCAGCCGTAGTGCGTCGGCGACGACCGCACGTTCGCGTTCCCCGCCGGCACGCAGTCGTGCACGTGCAGGTTGTGGATGATCACGTTGGACACGTACTGCAGCGTGATGCACGCGCCGCCGGCCACGTGCACGTTCGCGCCGCGCCCGTCGATGGTCTTGTAGCTGTTCACCAGCAGCTCCTCGTTGAGGCGGATGGTCATGTCCGCGGCGAACACGATCCACAGCGGGCCCTCCTGGATGGCGGCGTGCCGGAGCGTGCCGGGCGCCGGGTTCACGGGGTCGCGGTCCGAGGAGTCGGTCACCACGTACAACGGACCGCCCTTGCCGCCCAGCGCGTTGCGCCCGAACCCGATGCCGCAGTCCGCCAGCCGCTGCCGGTCCTTCCACCAGTCCGTCCCGGCGCACCGCCAGCAGTCGTCGATCGGGTTGCCCGTCATGCACCCGCCGCCTCCGCCCGTCTCCTGCATCCGCCGCCGCGACGTCGCCACCTTGCTGCCCATGCCAACGCCAACACGCCGCCGTTACATTGCGAAAGAAGCGCGTAAAAAAAGATTGCGAATTTGAAGTCTGCGCTGCCACATTACGAGATTTCGAGGATAAGGTAGTACCTGTGGAAGTCGGCGACGACGGCGGCGGGGTCCGGGAGCGAGGAGTTGAGCAGGGGGAGGGGGGAGGCCGCGGCCCCGAGCAACAGGAAGGGGAGGAGCAAGATAATGAGGGTGGATTTGGGGGCTCCTGCCATGGTTGTTCCTTGGCTGGATTAGAGGGGTCGGAGTGGAGATGCAGTTGATTTTATAGCAACGCGGGAGCGTGGCGGCAGGCAGCAGAGCGAGCGAGGCAATGGGGGCGGGGAGGCTGAAGTTCTTGACATTTGGAGCTTGGGATTGGGGCAGCAATGGCCAATGGGGGGAGCGGGGCAGTGGTGTGAACGGGGAAGGGGAGAGAGAGAGAGAGAGAGAGAGAGAGAGAGAGGAGGAGGGAAGAGGAGACGGGAGGGTAGAGGGAGGTGATTTGGAATCTCCTGGGGCAGATTTCTTCCTTGCTTGTTAAATGATGGCAGAAGGGGAATGTTTGGGAGAGGATAGAAATGCAAAAATGTGAGAGGAAGGGAAGGGAAATAGGCGGTGCAACAAAGAAGTGCAATCGGATCATGGCGAAACATTTACCCAAATAAGTGCCACATATGTGACACAAGGTAACCCCGCTCTCATGTTTTTTACAACTAAAATTGCCATAAAAAATCCCTAAAAACTAAAACTTATCATCCAAATAGAAAATTGTCATGCTTCATAACTAAAGTTGTCATCCTCAGATAACTAAACCTGTCATCAAAGAAAGTCAGGACGGAATTGCTTCGTGCCACACTTGTGACACTTATCAGGGTCCAGCATTTATGCCATTCTTTTTGCGGAGAGAAATATTTTATGCCATTAATTTGTTAAACAGTCGCACAATCATCTTGGGTTAGAATTTTTATTTTTATTTTTGATGGTACATTGGGATGAATTGTGATTGCCCAGTTTCCCTAATGGGCAGGTGAATGGAAATTCATAAAAGAATCCCATTTTCAGGTTACTCATCAAAGGTAAAATCATCGTTGTTGAAATAATCTGGCTGGGGCGGCATCCTAAACACGCCATCAAACTCTAAATCTTACACCCCCGCTTGACGTCAACCACGAGCCTAGAACATCATTCATGTCTTCCAGCTATCGTTGAGGCAAACCACCATCTGCATCTGCTCTTCCACTGCCTCCCGAGCTTCGCGCCTGCGTTGGATCTAATGTCGTCGCAACAGTGGAGTCCAAGGACACAAGTCCACTACATTGATGCCGGCGCCACCATCACACCATCTCCATTAGAACAGACAACCATCTAGACCCATTGTTGACCATATATAAAGAAGAACACCGCGTCAGGGAAAGATCTGAAGTACTTTTTATTCACCGCCGCCTCCGCCTTCGTCAGAGCGAAGGCATAGGCCCTAATCTAAAAGTTATACGGATCCACACTCGTGGGACTCGGTGACCCTCCTCACCATCGTCGACCGAGAAAAGGTCGTCATCGAACGGGGGCCACCACAGGCCAGTGCCAGAAGGCTGCTCGCACTAGGCGAGATTCGTATCGCCTTTCCTTTTTAACACATGAGAAAGAAAAGAGACAACTTCATGTAAAATCAAGTTTTATTTGGGAAGCCAAAATGTGTCGGTTCAATTGACAACTAAAATTCATTCTTTAAGACG
This sequence comes from Triticum urartu, assembly GCF_003073215.2. Classification (NCBI taxonomy): domain Eukaryota; kingdom Viridiplantae; phylum Streptophyta; class Magnoliopsida; order Poales; family Poaceae; genus Triticum; species Triticum urartu. The sequence continues at coordinate 291,179,260 of NC_053022.1, forward strand.
TAAATGACAGATAAATTATGGTAATTATAGGTAAAATATATGTGCCTCGTTACAGCATGGACAATTATTTGATAATAACAAAAAGCTAGCACTCCCTCCATCTCAAAATAAGTGTCTTAATTTTATACAAACTTTAGTAATAAAAACTTATTTTGAGACAGAAGAAGTACTATATAGGACAGCATAGACACCTACTATGTACTCTCGGGCAATTAAGAGCACCGTTAACTAGCGTGTAGAAGTTAACTACTCTCGGCAATTAAGAGCTTGCTTGCCGCCGTAATTGTCCCAAGACCAGGGTTACAGCCGCCACAAGACATTCTTGTCCCGTGCCACAACGGGATGCCCTCGATAGGTCGTTGTCCAAAGGCACATCACATATCACCATCATCTTGTAAGTGCCAAAAGCGACCATCTCAAGTCAATCCTGCATCATATATCCACTACATGTACAACGCGGACCGGCCAACAATCGGCGGCGCATAAGCTACAAATCCTTTGCTTCCGTAGATTCATTCATTGACCCTCGGAACAAGACATCCATGCGATTACATAACGTGGTGCTTTTTCTTCAGGGCCGTCTTCAGAATTTGGAGGCCCGGGACGAAAATCAAAATAGGGCTTTAAATATCCAAAAAAGTTATTAATGTAAGTAAAGCAAATTTTTACTTAATTATATAACTTCGAATATGTGTTATTTCATATAATATTTATATAATATATCATATACAAACTCTTTTCAGCACCGCAATCATACCTCATTCTAGGATACATGATTGATGATTCTTCCTGTTTTATGAAACATACACAAGTAACATGAATCAACTTACACTATGAATAAGACTTTATAGCTAATAAAATAAAATAAGACTTTATTTTGATGTAAGATTTTGATTTTTTTAACAAAAAGTAACATGCACTAGCAAAATAAAATCAAGCCTTCTATGAACAACTTAGAGCAACTCTAGTAGACCCAGCATCCCGCGCCGACCCGTAAAATAACCGCCAAAATCCGGGTCGGGGCGGAAAAACCAGCCCGATCAGACCCCGCAGCCCGCCCCGGCCCGCAAAAAATTTTAGGGGGCGCAGCAAAATCCCTTCAGAACATTGCTCTACCACAATGCGGAATCCCTTCAGAACATCTTCAAAATACTGCTTGAAAGTGCGATAAGTCGACTAGAGGGGGGTGAATAGGCGACTTTTATGAATTCTTCACTGAGGAATTTCAGGGAGAGGAAATTTCTAAGTGAAGAACTACGTGCAGCGGAATAAGTACTTAGATGTAAACATAACAGAACATAAGCATGGGCTTCATGATGAAATGAAAACAAGCACAGAGTACAGAAAGCGTAATGTTAGATAATAATGAGATAAATGAGACACAAGAGCACACAGATTTTTACGTGGAAACCCTTGCGGGAGAAAACCACGGACGCACGAAGGCGCAATCACTATGAGGAGGAGTATTACAAGCACGAGACGACGGACCGTCTAAGGTGCGACTACATGGGGTATATAAGAGGGCAATACATGAGAGTCCTTGGAGGACAAGTAAACGAGTTGTACTCGTACGCGTCGACGTCAACGCAAAGGCCCACACCGGTTGTACTACGTCTAGTCCAACACGGTATAATTTGGATCACAATTTAACAATCTCCATCTTGATCCAAATTTCCTCCAGTAGTCGAAGAAAGTGAATAACTCCATCCAAATCAGCATAAACACCTTGTGCGTCAAAGTCAAAGACTAGTGAGAAATACCAACTAAGCCTGAGCAAAGCTCAAACTTATTGGTCGGAACTGGCTTTGTCATCATATCAGCAAGATTATCATGAGTACTTATCTTGCATACCTTCAGATTGCCTTCAGCAACAACATCTCGAATATAATGAAATCTGACATTAATGTGCTTTGTCCTCTCATGATACATTGGATTCTTTGTAAGATATATAGCACTTTGACTGTCATTAAATACGGTAGGGCAAGATGAATCTCCACAAAGCTCAGAATACAAACCTCTCAACCAGATAGCTTCTTTGCATGCCTCAGAAATAGCCATATACTCGGCATCAGTAGTGGAACAAGCCACAATAGACTGCAAAATTGCTCTCCAACTCACAGCACAACCACCAATGGTGAAAACATAACCTGTAAGTGATCTTCTCTTATCCAAATCACCAGCAAAATCAGAATCAACAAAACCAACAAGTCCATCTCCAGTTTTCCCAAACTGTAAATAAGCATTAGAAGTACCTCGTAGGTATCTGAAAATCCACTGAACTGCTTTTCAATGCTCTTTTCCAGGATTAGCCATGTATCTACTGACAACACTCAATGCATAAGATAAATCCGGACGAGAACAAACCATGGCATACATAAGTGAACCAACTGCACTCGAATAGGGAACTCTAGACATGTACTCAATATCTGCATCTGACTTAGGACATAAAGCTGATGATAATTTGAAGTGTGTAGCTAACGGAGTACTTACTGGCTTGGCATTATGCATATTAAAACAACGAAGAACTTTATCAATATATCCCTTCTGACTTAGATATACTTTTCCAGATGGTCTATCTCTGGATATTTTCATGCAAAGTATTTTCTTTGCTGCACCCAAATCCTTCATCTCAAATTCATTACTCAATTGCTTCTTTAGTTCATTAATATCTGACATACTCTTTGCATCAATAAGCATATCATCAACATAAAGGAGCAAATAAATAGTTGAACCTTTGACAGTTTTCAAATAAACACAACTATCATAATTAGACCTTTTGAAACCTTGAGAGAGCATAAAGGTGTCAAATCTCTTGTACCACTGTCTAGGGGATTGCTTCAATCCATACAGAGATTTCTTTAACTTACAGACAAGCTTTTCTTTTCCAGGAATAACAAAACCTTCAGGTTGTTCCATATAAATATCCTCTTCTAATTCTCCATGTAAGAATGCAGTTTTAACATCCAATTGCTCAAGCTCAAGATCATGCATGGCAACAATACTAAGTAAAGTGTGAATAGAGCTATGCTTCACAACAGGAGAAAAGACTTCGTTATAGTCAATACCTGGAATCTGGTTATAACCTTTAGCAACTAACCTTGCTTTATATCTTGTCTCATCATTAGGAGAAACACCTTCTTTCCTCTTGAAAACCCACTTGCAACGAATAGGTTTCTTCTCTCTAGGTAATCTTACTAAATCCCAAGTGCCATTCTTTTCAAGTGATTCCATCTCATCATGCATAGCGGTCATCCACTTATTACTATCACCAGAAATAATAGCCTCGGAATATGAAGAAGGCTCAGAATTACCTTCAATTTCCTCTGCAACAGATAAAGCAAAAGAAACAATATTGCACTCTTCAATTAACCTGTCAGGTTTATTAATACCCTGCCTAACTCTGTCATGTGCAAGATTCCAACTGGGCGGAACAATAGGCTGATTTGGAGTGGGAGTGACATGGTCATCATTAACGATGGGTTCATCATGTGCATCAATAATATCATTACCAGATGTATCACCTGAATCAATAACATGCTCCACCTGAACAGTAGGCTCCTGAACAATAGGCTGCTGTTCACTCTCAATGGGAACATTAGTAGATGAAACATCATGTAACATAGCAGATTCATTAAAGATAACATTTCTGCTAATAACAACCTTCTGGGTTTCAGGATTCCATAATTTAAAACCTTTAACACCGGACTTATAACCAAGAAAGATGCACTTGATAGCCCTAGGCTCCAATTTTCCATTATCAACATGAGCATAAGCAGTGCAACCAAAAACTCTCAACTGTGAATAATCAGCAGGTGAACCAGACCATACCTCAATTGGAGTTTTCTTATTAAGAGCAATAGATGGTGAACGATTAATGAGATAACAAGCAGTGGAAGCGGCCTCATCCCAAAAACGCCTATGCAAACCTGCATTGGACAACATGCAACGGGCTCTGGAAATAATGGTCCTGTTCATACGCTCAGCAACACCGTTTTGTTGAGGAGTATAAGGAACGGTGTAATGTCTGACAATGCCTTCAGTCTTGCAATAATTCTTAAATTGCTTAGAATAGAATTCCATACCATTATCAGTGCGAAGTATTTTTACCTTCTTTTCAGTTTGTCTCTCAATCATAATCTTCCACTCCTTAAAAGCTGAGAATGCTTCATATTTATGCTTCAAGAAATAAGGCCAAACTTTTCTCGAATAATCATCAATAATAGCCAGCATGTAACTAGCACCACCTAGTGACTTTCTGCGAGATGGTCCCCATAAATCAGAATGCACATAATCAAGAATACCTTCAGTTGTATGGGTCGAAGTATTGAACTTCACCCTTTTGTGTTTGCCGAAGATATAATGCTCACAAATTTTCAATTTACCAGGTTCATATCCATCAAGAAGACCTCTCTTATTTAACTCTGCCAAACCAAGTTCCCTCATATGTCCAAGACGCACATGCCAAAGGTTAGCAGCATCACAATCATAATTCTTTGAAATAACTGGAGTAGCGTTACCTGAAACGGTAGAACCTCGAAGGTAATAAAGACCATTGGTCGAACTTAAGTCACCTTTCATCACAACAAGGGAGCCTTTGGTGACCTTCAAAACACTATCTCCACCTGAATATTTGTACCCCTTTGCATCAAGGGCACTCATAGAAATAAGATTTCTCTTCATCTTCGGAATATACCGAACATCTGTCGAAGTTCTGATTATGCCATCAAACATCTTGATTCGAATAGAACCTATGCCTTCAATCTTGCATGGTGAATTATCAAAATCCAAAACGGAACCAGCAGAAGTAGTGGAATCAAAAGTATTAAACCAATCCCTATGCGGGCACATATGAAAAGTACATGCAGTATCAAGTACCCACTCATCATTGGTCTCAGCACATCCAGCAATAACGATAAGAGCATCATCGGAACTATCATCACGAGCAACGTTAGCAGAATTTTCACCTTGTTTGTTACCTTTCCTCTTTTCTTTATTCTGCAACTTGAAACACTCTGAGATGTCATGCCCATCTCTCTTGCAATATCTGCAATATTTCTTGTCTCTGGATTGTGACCGGCCCCTGTAGCCGTTCTTACTTTTGCCTCTGTTTCCATTATGTGAGTTCTTCTCCTTTGTCCTGCCATGAACATATAATCCCTATGCTTGGGATGAACTTGAACCATCATGAGGCACCATTAGTTTCATCTTCTCCTTAGAGTTCAAAGCTTCATAAACTTCATTAAGTGTGAGAGTATCACGACTGTATAATATGGTGTCTCTAAAATTGGTATAAGAACTTGGCAGTGAACAAAGTAACATTAAAGCAGTATCTTCCTCTTCATACTTGACCTCCATTGCAGCTAGATCAGATATGATCTCTTTAAATTCCGAAATATGATTCAAAACATTACCTCCCTCGGGTAACCTATGCAGGAATAATTTTTGCTTCAGATGCATCTTGCTGGTGAGATCTTTAGTCATGCAAATCCCTTCCAGCTTTAACCATAGAGCGGCGGCAGTTTTCTCGCTCAAAACTTCCTGCAAAATATTATTATGCAAATGGAATTGAATTTGTGACAAAGCCTTACAATCAATTCTTTTCTCCTCAGCAATCCAGTCCTCAATTCGGTTCCTCCCAAAACTATCCAGTGCTACATCATAGTCGGCATGTGCCAACAACGCCCGCATCTTGACTTGCCATAGGGTAAACCTTGTGTCACGATCCAGCAGCAGAAAAACATACTTCATGGATGCCATGAGTCGGTAAATCTGTGTACACAAAGTAGTACAAGCCGGTAGAAAAAATTCTTGACAGAATTAATATGCAGATCAAATAAAAGTAGGATAAATAGCACCTGGTAGTATAAGTAGTGGACGTAGCAAACAAGGACAAAGCAAGGATCAGCCAACTAGTACTAGTACTCTTGTAGTACTCCTGTAGCCGTCACGTGAGCAAGCAATCAACTAGTAGTAGTAGTAGTAGTCGAGTAGATTAATAGTGTTTCATGCCAAAAGTAGCAGCAGCAGATCACTGTTTGCCTGGGGACTTCAAGCGGATGATTTGACGTGTACTAGAAACGCTCGTGCATGCACAGCAGCGGCAACTCGCCACTTGCGATTGACGGGTGGATACGTACAACTTTTGTAGGGCGGCGCAGTAAGGAAGGTGTCGGTGGATTGATGCGTACGCACGATACCTCTGTCGGTCTCGGCTTCGTAAGCGGTGCAACAATGGAAATCGATCCGGCCTTGGATCGCCTGGTCACGCGGGCGGCGGCGCGTGCAACCCTAATCTCCTGATCTCAAATCTCATATGTGAACCTCAACTCTGTATACCACTTGTTAGATAATAACGAGATAAACGAGACACAAGAGCACACAGATTTTTACGTGGAAACCCTTGCGGGAGAAAACCACGGACGCACGAAGGCGCAATCACTATGAGGAGGAGTATTACAAGCACGAGACGACAGACCGTCTGAGGTGCGACTACATGGGGTATATAAGAGGGCAATACATGAGAGTCCTTGGAGGACAAGTAAACGAGTTGTAATCGTACGCTTCGACGTCAACGCAAAGGCCCACACCGGTTGTACTACGTCTAGTCCAACACGGTATAATTTGGATCACAATTTAACACGTAAACACAGGATAAAACAGGATGAAGACTAACAGACTGAAGAAATTGAACTGAGGAAATTGAGAAAGTCTTCAGTCAAATTCTTCGAACAGATATGAACAAGCACACAACACATAAATGAGGAAATGGAAGGGTTGAGGAAATAGAACCGGTAGGCTTGGTGACGACAATGATTTGGTAGACTAGTTCCAACTGTTGTGACAGTTGTACGTCTGGTTAGGGAGGCTAGGTATTCAAACCTGAGGACACACAGTCCCGAACACCCAGTCCTGAACACGCAGCTAAGGACACTTAGTCCTCACCGTATTCCCCTTGAGCTAAGGTCACACAGACCTCACCCAATCACTCGTAGTAAGTCTTCAGGTGACTTCCAAACCTTCACAGACTCGGTCACTCGGCAATCCACAATTTCCTCTTGGATGCTCTAGACCATGACGCCTAACCGTCTAGAAGATGCACAGTCTTCAAAGGTAATAGGCGTCGGATCCACGCAGGATCAATCTCTTGAGTGATGCTCAATCACTTTGGGTTTGTAGGTGTTTAGGTTTGGGTTTTCCTCACTTGATGATTTTCGCTCAAAGTCCTCGGAGGAAGGGATGCTCTCAAATAACAAGTGTCAGTTTCTCTCGGAGCAGCCAACCAGCTAGTGGTTGTAGGGGGCGGCTATTTATAGCCTAGGGAGCAGCCTGACATGATAAGACATAAATGCCCTTCAATGATATGACCGTTAGGTGGGAAGATATTTTGGGATAGCTGGCGCGTAGCACAACAACGGTCGGAAATTTGACTATCAAATTACTCAGGCTATCGTGTTCCTCACTTGTAGGCAATCCGCACTGGCGAATTCCTAACTCCTCAGTTAGAACAAATTCCTCAGAGACCAGAAGAGCTTCGTCTCTATCATTGAAGAAATTTGACTGAACTGCATGAGATTTCCAATGGCTTCACTCGAAGGGATTGGTAGGTGTAGGATTTTGAGTTGAGCATCACTTGGAAACTTTTCCTTAGTATTTCCTCAACCCCCTTTAACAGTACGGTGTTTCCTATGACTCCAGAAAGAGAAAATGAAACTACGAAAACAAAAGTCTTCATGCTTCATGTTCCTCGAATGAATATCAAGTCTTCATGGTCACACCAATTTCTTCACTTTCAAAAAGTCTTCAGAAATCCAAAGTCTTCACTCGAAGAACTTCATTTTTAGGGGCCGACTTTCTCTGTAAATATCAAACTCCTCATAGACTTATAGACCTGTGTACACTCACAAACGCATCAGTCCCTTAACCTATAAGTCTTCAATACACCAAAATCACTAAGGGGCACTAGATGCACTTACAATCTCCCCCTTTTTGGTGATTGATGACAATATAGGTTAAGTTTTCAACGGGGATAAACATATGAAGTGTAAATACTGATATTGAGGAATTTGATTGCAAGATATAGAAGAACTCCCCCTGAAGATGTGCATAGTGAGGAATTTGCTTTTGAAGCAATGCACACTTGAAGAGTAGAATAATGGAGATCTCCCCCTATATCTTATAATTCATACATGCATTTAACATATAATATGAAGAATTCGAAATGCATGATGAAATATGGTGACTGATGTAATTCAACATGCGTGCATTAACATATATGAGGAACAAGCATGCAGAAGAAGACAACAAAAGTATCAGACCACCATCGGGTTTTAAGTTTACAACTCGATCCAGCAAAGTCTTCAAAAGAACGAGAGTTGTAACTTAGGAAAAAATGCCCATATAAGTAGACCCGCTTGAAGACTAAGTCAAATTTCTCCCCCTTTGTCATCGAATGACCAAAAGGGACAAAAAATGAGGACTAACACCCCTAAAGAATATCATCACGGAGTCGATGAAGGAGCGCCAGCATTGTTGGGGTCGGTTGTTGAGGTAGGGCCTGCCGCAGTGTCGTCCAAGTCTTCATGCTCATCAGTTGCACGTGATGAAGAATATGAGCTGGCTACCAAGGAAGGAACTTTGGTCTTCTTGAATTTCTTCGCCAGTGGCTGAGACCAGTCAAAGTCCCGCTTGAAACACATTTGCTTCAGATCATCTTCACCATACAGTTGTGACAAAACAGCCCAGGTTCGACCGAAGACTTCATGGAGGTAGTATTGGTTTTTCTTCACTCCATTGTGTGTAGCAGTCATGTTGTGAAGAATAGAACCAAACTGACGCTTAACCCATTTGTGGTTGTGATCGACCTTCTGGTGAAGACTGAGGAGAAGCTCACGATCAATCATCACCCTTGGAGCTGTGCCTTGAGGATTTTGCTTTGAAGCATTTGCGGCAGAGTCACGAGTGGCAGAGTCATCATTGGTGGAGTAGGATGCAGCTTTGCGGAACATACCATCCAATGGACGAATGCCTTCATCAATGATTGCAGTAGCCTTGCCCTTTTCATCAGATGAGGAAAATGTCCGCTTGAGGACTTCTATTGGGGGCAGGTAACTGACGTGGTTCGAAAATCAGCCTTGTAGTTGAGTGAAGACCTTGTTCTGAGGAATCTCATAATCCAAGGAGCATAAGGCTTCAACTCAAATGGAGAGAGTGCAACATTCGCCAGATTCCTCATGAAGAAATCATGATAGTTGATAGGAATGCCATGTATGATATTGAATAGCAGATTATTCATGTTGCCAACAACTTCTTCATTATTCGAATTGTGGCCTTTAATAGGACTCAATGTCTTCGTCAGAATGCGATAGACAGTTCTAGGCACAAACAACAATTCCTTCACGAGGAATTTGGTCCTTGGGGCTTGACCGGGCTTCAGCGGCTTCATCAATACTTGCATGTAGGGAGCGGTAAGTTCAGGTTCATGGTATATGCAACGAGCGCCTTCAAGGGGAGGACTGATAGGTAGTGCATGAAGCAATTCAGAGGCCGGTGCTTTGAAATGTGTGTTCTCTGCCATCCAGTCTAATACCCAAGAGTTCACATCTTCAGCTTCTCCGGTGATGTGCATCGTGGCATAGAATTGAAGAATTAGCTCTTCATTCCAATCAACAATGTCAGTGCAAAAGTTGAGCAGTCCAGCGTCATGAAGAACACTGAGGACTGGCGCGAAGCAAGGTAGTGATTCCATGTCCACGTGAGGAATATGCTCATGGTCGAAGACTTTGTCTTTGTTGAAAAGAAGCAAAGAATAGAAGTTTGCTTGGCCGGCAGTCCAGAAACGCTTCCTTCTAAGACGAGCAGAGTCATAGGGTTTGTAGTCCGTGAAGAATACATGCTTGTGGAAGAAGTCAGCAGCCTTGAATTTTTGCATCTTTGAGAAAGGATCCTTTGGCTTGGGTTGAGGAGTGTCAGTCAGTTGCATCACAACCTCAGGAATCGCAATCTCAGGATCCGCAGGCTAAGGAATTTCAGTTTCTTCTTCAGTGGCAGCCTGGGTCTTTAATTCTTCAGCAGCAATTTCGTCAATACTAGTGGCTGGAATCTCTTCAGGGATAGACGGAATGGGGTGTGGTTCTTCAGATCCCATTTGAACTTCAGTAGTCACTAGGGACTGAGGAATTTGTTGCAGAGGAGTGAACAAAGAAGAATTGGGGTGCTGACTTTCCCAAAAGTCATCATTCATCACTGGCATTGTGCACCCAATGTCCACATCCTCATCTTCATTTATTACTTCAACGCCGACCTCTTCAACAGTAAACTAAGGCATCGACGATGAGACAACTAGTGTTGAAGGGATTGCATCCACCTCAATTTCTTCATCCAACTTCTCTGAAGAAGCAGCAGAAGGAATGTCTTCATTGGATCCGCTTGGGATCATGTATTCTTCATCAAAAGGAACAAGCTCCTTTGATGGCATGGAGGAGACTGGAACAGCAACAATCGAATTTTCAAACGAGCTGGTCAATTTCTTCATCTTCTTCGGAGCTGAAGATTCTGATGAAGTTGATGCTTTCCATTTCTTCACAACTGCATGCTCTGCAGCCTTAGTCTTCTTCGCTTCTGATGCAGAAGAAAGAATTGGACTTGATGTAGGTGCAGGAGGAGCAGAGGAAATTGGTTCCGTTTCTTCAGGCACAACTGATGCAGTTGCCCTGGCATGATCAGTTTCTTCAGGCGAAACACTAGTGGTTGCCCTGGCAGTTTCATCATCGGCTGGAATGCAGTCGTCAGCCCTGGTAGTAGCATTTTCTTCAGCAGCCTAATTGTCATCAGCGGTGCTGGCATTTTCTTCAGTAGGCTGAGCAGATGCTTCAGCCTGAGGAATTTCTTGTTGCATTGGAGCTGCAACATTGGTAGTGAATTTTTCAGCTAACTTAACAAATCTGACCTTGTCTCCAAGCCAATCTGTGCAGTAGATATTGAATTCATCACTGAGTCCTTTGATCTCAGTTTGAATAGACAAAATTTCATCAGATGTCATATTGACAACATTTTTCTTCAGGTAGCGCTCTTTCTTGTATTGCGCCTTCTTCAGCTGCCTGGCCTTCTCAAACTTCCATTTCTCTTCGTCAATGAAGGCAGTCAGCACATGACTTTGACTAGGAGTAAGGTTCAACTCAGGCAGAGGTGTGTTGGGGTCATTGTGCTACAAGTCGATGAAGTCGAGGATCTACTTTGGATCCAGTATCAATGGCACATTACTGCCTTTGGCTCTAGTGGCCATGTGCTGTCTGTCCTTGATGATTTCTTCAAGTTCTTCATCATCAGCTTCGTTCTCAGAGGACGGGACCTGAAAGGTGACCTGCTTCTTTTGAGGACTTGGTCTAGTGCCTCGTCCAGTAGTGGCCTTGGTCTTCAGCAAAGTGGGGCCAGTTGAAGAATGTGGAGGAGCTGATGAACTTGCAGAGGCTCCTGAGGCACTAGAGATGCATGTTGTCCTTTGGCACGAGGTGAGATGCGCAGGTGCTGAGGACTTTGACATAGGAGCTTTTGCAACTTGAGGAACTGGGGCGGCTTGAGGAAATGGCCGTGAGGGCTTAGCAGAAGTTGGCCGTGAGGGCATTGCAGAGGATCTTGGCCATGAGGGCATTGAAGAAGAAGGGGCACTGGGCTTGTGTGTAGGCTTCTTAGGCATGGCCTTCTTCGGCTTGCTAGTAGAGGCCTCAGCAGTGGCAGCAGCAGCAGAGTCTTCATTGAATTTCCTCACTGCCTCTTTTGCTACTCTGGCCAACTTAGCTTGACGCTTTGCCCATTCATCAGGATAGTTCTCACCGCGCTTGAGGCTAGTGGGATCAGCTTCTTGGCTAGGTGCCAATGGAGGTCTTGGTAAAGGAGGGTGAAGAGCAAATTTCTTCATATATTTTGGAGTGACATATCTGTATTCTCTCCATTCTCATGTCAATCTCCTCTCTATCCTTTGTATGCGCACCTTGCACTGAATTTTGTCCTCCTTTCCATGTGTGGCCTCATCAGGAGTGCAATAATCCTTGTAAATATCATCGGGGATCTCAAAAGTGTGTTGACTTCCAGTTTCTTTCCCCCCTTCTAAGGTTTCTTTCCGTCAGCCATTTTCTTCAGCCGAGGATTTTGAACAGTTGATTTCTCTGAAGAGGTATGCAGTTTTTCTTCGAGGAACGCCGCAAATGAGTTAAGTTGATGAGAACCTAGAGATTCAGCAGAAGACATTGTACATGTGACCAGAGTATAGGTGCGAAGAATTTGGAGAGGTCATATGCGTTCTCAGAAGTTTTTGCAAAAATAACAAGTTTGAGGAATTTGACCGGATGAGTCTTGAGGAATTTCACTAAGCGTTCTTTGACTTAGGTTCCAGAGTTATATAGATTTGAAAATCCACACAATTGAGGAATCTTGAAGAGAAATGTTGCTTAGAGAAACAGATCAAGAACAGATGATATGTGAGGTGTTTAATGTGTGAAGATTTGAGGAATAAACACCTTTTGAAGATTTGAAGAAAATATCAGAATCAACAAGGGTAGTAAAAGTAACTTTTAATTACCCATGATGAAGAACACGATGAACTATGAAGAGTAGATTTAGAAGCTCGTCAGTTCGGATCTTCCACGCCCTAACTTGGTTGAGGAAGACAGCTACGGCGGCGCCGGAGTGAAGAAATCCGCAGCCGACGCGAGTACGACGACGATGAGGTCGAGGCAGTGAAGCTCTTCCTCACCGGCGACGATGGAAATGGCGGCGGCGCTAGGGTTTGAGAGCTCAAGCAAGGGAGTGAGGTCGAGCAGAGTAAAAACGAAGTGAGGAAGGGAGGGGGTTATTTATAGCCGAAGTGAAAAACTGCTCGCCCGAGGAAATTGGACGAACGTGCCCCTGACCCTTCTCATTCGCGTGACATGTGTCACCCACGTACAGAGAGGTGACGATCGTGTGCGATCATGGGTGAATAGAATAATATATCGCGAAAGGTGGAACGGTTTGAGCGGCGAAAACCAAAAATTTAGATAAGATAAGTTTAAAGTTCCATTCGAAAATTCTTCAGCTGACAAGGACACAGTGAAGATTTTGAATGAGTTTCAAATAGAACGCACATGAAGAATTTGTGAATAGACTGGGTTGAGTTTAGCATAGAGGGGGAAGGGTCCGATCATATTCACTTAGCAGAAAGAGCAACTTGAATAAATAGCAATAAGTGAATGTTGTAGAGGACATAAACTCATATATATATATATGACAAATGGAGGACTAATCAATGACAGACCTAAAAGATGCTACACGGATCTCAAAGGCAAATCAGACGGAAGCCAGAAGGGTGACAATGCCCCCGGGTGGCAAAGACATAATAATCATATATAGTGTGGATTTTTTAACACCTGATGACATCATGTTATCTCCGTTCAATGCATGCCTCGTGATTTGTGCAAATGCTATCATCATTCCTTCGTCAGGATTCAATTAATGAAGCATGATAATGATCACACTAATACGGTTCTAGAAGAGTATGTGTCAGACTAGGGGTATCAAAATGTGAGATGATGAATATTTTACCAAAAAGATTCCCTAATAGTATAAAAAATACAATAACTTACTAACTTTCTATAATAGTACAAAAAATTGGTTTGTGATTAAGTCTTTTATTACCTAAAAGAAGTTCTCCATGAACTCAAAAAAGATTCCTCAAAAATAGATCCATGTGTATACACAATATCATCATTTAATCTGGTTACTACTTACTACTAATGAACTCTTCTCAGTGCTATTAGACAAATGGAGGACTAATCAATGATAGACCTAAAAGATGCTACACGGATCTCAAAGGCAGATCAGACGGAAGCCAGAAGGGTGACAATGCCCCCAGGTGGCAAAGACATTGCAAAGATGAAGAAAATGAACAACCGAGGAATTTCAAAAACTCAAATTGAAGATTTTCAACTTTTGGTGGTGGCGTGACCCACCGTATAAGAATGATGATTTCAGACACCGTGTACAACTGTCATAGGGTTCTGAGAATCAAATTCTTCGTTAATTTATTCACACTTAGAAGGTTAGTCTTCATTGATTGAATAAAAACGTTACTTCGTGTGTTGCACATCTAAGTCATCAATTTTGCATAAGTGTTAGGATGTGTGTCCTTTTCAAAGGACATTCGAAGATTCTAAGATATTTAGCTCACACCTCAACTTGCTAAATCTCTTCTCATCCAAGGGCTTTGTGAAGATATCGGCTAGCTGCTCTTCAGTCTTCACATGCTCAATAGCGATGTCGCCCTTCAACACATGGTCATGAAGAAAATGATGACTAATTTGAATGTGCTTTGTCTTCGAGTGCTAAACTGGGTTATGAGCAATCTTGATGGCACTCTCATTGTCACAGTAGAGAGGCACATTCTTCATGTTGATGCCGTAGTCCTTGAGGGTTTGCTTCATCCACAGCAATTGAGAACAACAAGAACCAGTAGCAATGTACTTAGCTTCAGCAGTAGACAATGATACGTAGTTCTGTTTCTTCGAGGACCAATAGACCAAAGATCGTCCGAGGAAATGGCATGTGCCTGATGTTGACTTGCGTTCCACATGATCACCAGCATAGTCAGAGTCTGAATATCCAATGAGATCAAAAGCCGAGCCCTTGGGATACCACAATCCAAGTGTTGGTGTGTGATCTAGATATCGAAGAATATACTTCACAACCTTATGTTGTGATTCCTTCGGTGTAGCTTGAAATCGGGCACAGATGCAAACACTAAGCATAATATTTGGCCTAGATGCACATAAATACAATAAAGAACCAATCGTGGAGTGGTATACCTTTTGATCGAAGTCAATACATTTTCATCAGTGCATAGATGGCCATTTGTGGGAATAGGGATTTTGACTCCTTTGCAATCTTGCATGCCGAATTTCCTCAGTACATCCTTGAGGAATTTCTCCTGAGATATGAATATGCCATTGCGCTGTTGACGAATCTGAAGACCTAAGAAGAATTTCAATTCTCCCATCATAGACATTTGATATTCTTCACTCATCATATAGGCAAATTCATCACTGTAACGTTGGTCAGTACAGCCGAAAATGATATCATCAACATATATTTGGCACACAAACAATTCACCATCATAAGATTTAGTGAAAAGAGTTGGGTCAAGTGAACTGGGTTTGAATCATTTATTCATGAGCAATTCCTTCAAAGTATCATACCACGCCGAGGGGCCTCCTTGAGGCCATAGAGGGCCTTATTGAGTCTGAAGACTTTTTCAGGATGCTTTGGATCTTCAAATCCTATGTGTAGCCTTGAGCTACAAGTCATGCCTTATTCCTCACCACAAGGCCATTTTCATCTTGCTTGTTGCGGTAGATCCACTTTGTGACAATGATATTGTGCTTGCGAGGATCTGGATGTTTGACCAGTTCCCAGACGTTGTTGAGCTCAAATTGATTTAATTCCTCTTGCATAGCTTGAATCCACTCAGGCTCTAGAAAAGCTCCATCTACCTTAGTGGGCTCTGTGATAGAGACAAAAGCAAAGTGCCCACAAAAGTTAGATAAATGTGAAGCTCTTGAGCATGTGAGAGGACCTGGAATGTTGATGTCGCTGATGATTTTCTCAATCTGCACTTCATTTGCAACGCGAGGATGAGCTGGTTGTCGTTGAGGACTGATAACCCACAAGTATAGGGGATCAATTGTAGCCTCTTTCGATAAGTAAGAGTGTCGAACCCAACGAGGAGCTAAAGGTAGAACAAATATTCCCTCAAGTTCTATCGACAACCGATACAATTCTACGCACGCTTAACGTTTGCTTTACCTAGAATAAGTATGAAACTAGAAGTACTTTGTGGGTGTTTTTGGATAGGTTTGCAAGAATATAAAGTGCACGTAAATAAAAGCTAGGGGCTGTTTAGATAAAGAAGCAATAAAGTTAGTATAGCGAGTGTGGAAAAGTGGTGGTAGGAGTTGTGAAATTGCCCCTAAGCAATTGACTACGTTACTAGATAGATAACAAGTTTTATGTGGGAGAGGCCACTGCTAGCATGTCATCCCTGACTTGGAATTCTATGCACTTATGATTGGAACTATTAGCAAGCATCCGCAACTACTAACGTTCATTAAGGTAAAACCCAACCATAGCATTAAGATATATTGGTCCTCCTTCAACCCCGTATGCATCAATTTCTATGCTAGGTTGAAGTTTCTGTCACTCTTGCCCTCCAATACATAGTCCTATCAACATACAACTAACCCTATGGTGTGATCCACGCACGCGCTCATATGATGGACACCAAAGGATAGCAACATAACCACAAGAAAATTAAATCAATCATAGTAGTTCACCAATCATCGATAGGACAACAAAAATCTACTCAGACATCATAGGATGGCAACACATCATTGGATAATAATATGAAGCATAAAGAACCATGTTCAAGTAGAGGGTACAGCGGGTTGCGGGATAGTAGACCGCTGTAGATAGAGGGCGAAAGGTGATGGAGATGTTGGTGAAGATGGCAGAGGTGTTGGTGTAGATTGCGGTGATGATGATGGCCCCCGGCGGCGTTCCGGTGCCACCGGAAGCAAGGGGGAGAGAGCCCCCCTTCTTCTTCTTCTTCTTACTTGACCTTCTCCCTAGGTGGGAGATGGGTTTCCCCTCTGGTCCATGGTCTCCATGGCTTGGGAGGGGCGAGAGCCCCTCCGAGATTGGATCTGTCTCTCTGTCTCTCTCTGTTTCTGCGTTCTGGGATTCTGCCCTTTCACCGTTTCTTATATATCTGGAGATCCGTAACTCCGATTGGATTGAAACATTCGCCTAGATTTTTCTCTGAAAATTAGCTTTCTTGCGGACAAAGAAGAGCAGCAACTGCCTTACGGGGGGCCCACGAGGGTCAGGGGCGCGCTCAGGGGGCGCCCCCTGCCTCGTGCCCCCTCAGGCACCGTATCACGTTGGTTTTCTTCCCATATTTCACAAATATTCCAAAATTATTCTCCGTCGTTTTTATCCCGTTTGGACTCCGTTTGATATGGATTTCCGCGAAACAAAAAACATGCAACAAACATGAACTGGCACTGGGCACTGGATCAATATGTTAGTCCCAAAAATAGTATAAAAAGTTCCCAAAATTATATGAAAGTTGTAGAATATTGGCATGGAACAATCAAAAATTATAGATACGGCGGAGACGTATCAGGATCCCCAAGCTTAATTCCTGCTCGTCCTCGAGTAGGTAAATGATAAAAAGATAATTTTTGATGTGGAATGCTACCTAGCAAAATCTTGATCATGTAATCTAATCATGGCATGAATATTAAGACACGAGTGATTCAAGGCAATAGTCTATCATTTGACATTAAGACAATAATACTTCAAGCATACTAATAAAGCAATCATGTCTTTTCAAAATAACATGGCCAAAGAAAGTTATCCCTACAAAATCATATAGTCTGGCTATGCTCCATCTTCACCACACAAAATATTCAAATCATGCACAACCCCGATGACAAGCCAAGCAATTGTTTCATACTTTTGACGTTCTCAAACCTTTTCAACTTTCACGCAATACATGAGCGTGAGCGCTAGACATAGCACTATGGGTGGAATAGAATATGATGGTGGAGGTTGTGTCGAGAAGACAAAAAGGAGAAAGTCTCACATCGACGCGGCTAATCAACGGGCTATGGAGATGCCCATCAATTGATGTCAATGTGAGGAGTAGGGATTGCCATGCAACAGATGCACTAAGAGCTATAAGTATATGAAAGCTCAAACTAGAAACTAAGTGGGTGTGCATCCAACTTGCTTGCTCATGAAGACCTCGGGCATTTGAGGAAGCCCATCATCGGAATATACAAGCTAAGTTATATAATGAAAATTCCCACTAGTATATAAAAGTGATAACTCAAGAGACTCTCTATATGAAGAGCATGGTGCTACTTTGAAGCACAAGTGTGGTAAAAGGATAGTAACATTGCCCCCTCTTTTTTTCTTTTTTCTTTTTTTCTTCTTCTTTTTTTGCGGGCTTATTTGGCCCCCTTTTTTTATTTAGGCTTCTTTGACCTCTTTTTTTCATGGGGCAATGCTCTAATAGTGATGATCATCACACTTTTATTTAATTACAACTCAATATTACAAATCGATACTAGAACAAAGATATGACTCTATATGAATGCCTCCGGCGGTGTACTGGGATGTGCAATGATCTAGCGTAGCAATGACATCAAAAAACGGACAAGCCATGAAAACATCATGCTAGCTATATTACGATCATGTAAAGCAATATGACAATAAATGCTCAGGTCATCTATATGATGATGATGGAAGTTGCATGGCAATATATCTCGGAATGGCTATGGAAATGGCATGATAGGTAGGTATGGTGGCTGTTTTGAGGAAGATATAAGGAGGCTTATGTGTGATAGAGCGTATCATATCATGGGGTTTGGATGCACGGGCGAAGTTTGCACCAACTCTCGAGGTGAGAAAGGGCAATGCACGGTACCGAAGAGGCTAGCAATGATGGAAGGGTGAGAGTGCGTATAATCCATGGACTCAACATTAGTCATAAAGAACTCACATGCTTATGCAAAAGCCTATTAGCTATCGAAACAAAGTAGTTCACGCATGATCCTAGGGAGATAGATTGGTAGGAAAAGACCATCGCTTGTCCCCGACCGCCACTCATAAGGAAGACAATCAATAAATACCTCATGCTCCAACTTCGTTACATAACGGTTCACCATACCTGCATGCTACGGGAATCACAAACTTCAACACAAGTATTTCTACAATCCAGAACTACCCACTAGCATGACTCTAATATCACCATCTTTATATCGCAAAACTATTGCAAGGAATCAAACATATCATATTCAATGATCTACAAGTTTTATGTAGGATTTTATGACTAACCATGTGAATGACCAGTTCCTGTCATCTCTCGGAATAGATATAAGTGAAGCAAGAAAGTTTAATTCTTTCTACAAAATATATGCCCACGCTGTAACAAATATAAGTGAAGCAAAAGAGCATTCTAAAAATGGCGGTTTTCTATGTTTAGGGAAACAGGCAATCCAAACTTCAAATGATATAAGTGAAGCACATGAAGCATTCTATAAAGCCATACTCAAAAGATATAAGTGAAGTGCAATGAGAATTCTACAAATCAACCAAGGACTATCTCATACCAGCATGGTGCATAAAATAAAAGTGGAAACTAAATGCAAAAGACGCTCCAAGATTTACGCATATCATGTGACAAATAAAAATATAGGTCCAAGTGAAATTACCGATGATCGTTAGAAGAAAGAGGGGATGCCTTCCGGGGCATCCCCAAGCTTGGTTGCTTGGGAGTCCTTGAATATTTCCTTGGGGTGCCCTGGGCATCCCCAAGCTTAGGCTCTTGCTACTCCTTATTCCTTCATCCATCGTGATCTCTCCCAAAACTTGAAAACTTCAATCACACAAAACTCAACAGAAAGCTCGGTTAGATCCGTTAGTATAATAAAGCAAATCACTAATCTAAATACTGTTGTAAACCAATTCATATTTTGTTTTTGCATTGTAGATACTGTAATATAACTTTTCCATGGCTTAATCCACTGATATAAATCGATAGTTTCATCAAAATAAGCAAACTATGCATCAAAAACAGATTCTGTCTTAAACAGGACAGTCTGTAGTAATCTGAACATTCACCATATCTCTGGTACTTCAAAAATTCTATGAAAATTAGGAAAAATAAAAAATTTGTATAGAAATACATTGCAAGAAGTTTCAGAACCATTTGATGTTCCAGCAAACAATGTAAAATCATGTACTACAACCAAAGTTTCTGTACGGCACCGTACAAACCAACAAGTAATCTAAAACATCCTAAAGGCAAACCTTGGCACATTATTTTGATAATACAAAGGAATTGTACAAGGGGATAATTATTTTGTTGAAAAGTTTATGTAATCAAGATTCACAAAGTTTTCGTGAGCATGAACAAAGTTCAAGGAGCTCCCCCACTTCAACAATGCTTGTCTCTCTCACTTTCACTTTCCTTTATGAAAAGTTTTGGCTTCCCCTCTTTATTTTTTTGTTTTTAAACTATATGAAAGCACTCAACAGAAATAAATGACTCTCTAAAACTTCCAGGTTGTCTCCCTGGCAGCGCTTTCTTTAAAGCCATTAAGCTAGGCATATAGTGCTCAAGTAATGAATCCACCCGGATCCCAAGGTATATCAAAGCCAATTTTAATTAACAATGATTTGTAATTTAGTACTGAGCGCAAAGTAACATATATCATGTAATGACGAAGTCTAACTCTCTTCCTATGCATCGGCATGTCATAAAAGAACAATTAATGCACACAAAGTAAAGGCCAATGCACAGTATAAGCAGTTTCTTGCAATTTTATCATGTTGGAAACATAGAGAGGCGGAGATGTAGTTCCTCTCTCATAATAATTGCAAGTAGGAGCAGCAAGCACATGCATATTATATCTATCAAAATCATCATGTGTAATAGTAAAACACAACCCATCAATATAATCCTTAATAAGTGCAAACTTCTCCGATATAGCGTAGTCGGGAGAATTCAAAAAGATAATAGGACTATCATGCGTGGGTGCAATAGCAACAATTTCATGTTTAACATAAGGAACAATAGCGAGTTCATCTCCATAAGCATAATTCATATTGGCATCTTGGCCACAAGCATAGCAAGCATCATCAAAAAGGGATATTTCAAGAGAATCAACGAGATCATAACAGTCATCATAGCAATCATCCTTCGGTAAGCACGAAGGGAAATTAAACAATGTATGAGTTGAAGAGTTACTCTCATTAGAAGGTGGGCACGGGTGATCAATCTGCTCTTCCTCCTTTTGTTCTTCGCTCTCCTCCTCATCTTTTTCATCCAATGAGCTCACAATGTCATTAATTTCTTCTTCCATAGACTCCTGCAAAATATTAGTCTCTTCTTGGACAGCGGAGACTCTATGAATAAAATCATCAATATCGGAATTGAATTCATAATTCTCATAGCAATATTTAAGTATAGCAAAATTTTCAGGTCTGTAAACAGCATCATCAAGATTTTCACACTCTTTAAACAAAGATTCAATTTCATAAGAACCCATAAAAGCAACAAATATTCTATTTGTTCCACATCATAGTAATCATATATACCATTAGCATAAGAAGCCAAGGTTTTATCATCATTAAATTTGCATGAAAAGGGAAGGTGTGGAGCCTTCATCCTAGGGCAACAAGTATAGTCATATCTCAAGCATAGTTCCCGAGCATACCAATGCAACATATGAATTTGATCCCATAATAGTTTCCCTTTTTGAGTCAAGCGATAATCCCTAAAGTATTCACGTTGATCCAACGCATCTCCCATTACTAAGTTGAATGGGGTTTTCTTAGGATTATCCAAGTATTACATAATATCTTTCACATAATGAGCATCGAGGGTTTTAGGAGGTTCCCCATTTCCATGAGTAGCAAGTAAACCTATTTTTTTTGGTATTTCGTGTTCCATATCCATAACTAAAGATAGATAACAACTTAGAACAGCCAATAAAAATTACTTAGTGATAAAGCAAACAAGCACACACGAGAATATTCACCCCACGCTATTGCTCGCCGGCAACGGCGCCAGAAAAAGGTCTTGATAACCCACAAGTATAGGGGATCAATTGTAGCCTCTTTCGATAAGTAAGAGTGTTGAACCCAACGAGGAGCTAAAGGTAGAACAAATATTCCCTCAAGTTCTATCGACCACCGATACAACTCTACGCACGCTTAACGTTTGCTTTACCTAGAACAAGTATGAAACTAGAAGTACTTTGTAGGTGTTTTTGGATAGGTTTGCAAGAATATAAAGTGCACGTAAATAAAAGCTAGGGGCTGTTTAGATAAAGAAGCAATAAAGTTAGTATAGCGAGTGTGGAAAAGTGGTGGTAGGAGTTGAGAAATTGCCCCTAAGCAATTGACTACGTTACTAGACCGATAGCAAGTTTTATGTGGGAGAGGCCACTGCTAGCATGTCACCCCTGACTTGGAATTCTATGCACTTATGATTGGAACTATTAGCAAGCATCCGCAACTACTAACGTTCATTAAGGTAAAACTCAACCATAGCATTAAGATATATTGGTCCTCCTTCAATCCCGTATGCATCAATTTCTATGCTAGGTTGAAGTTTCTATCACTCTTGCCCTCCAATACATAGTCCTATCAACATACAACTAACCCTATGGTGTGATCCACGCATGTGCTCATATGATGGGAACCAAAGGGCAGCAACATAACCACAAGCAAATTAAATCAATCATAGTAGTTCACCAATCACCGATAGGACAACGAAAATCTACTCAGACATCATAGGATGGCAACACATCATTGGATAATAATATGAAGCATAAAGCACCATGTTCAAGTAGAGGGTACATCGGGTTGCAAGAGAGTGGGCCGCTGTAGATGGAGGGGGGAATGTGATGGAGATGTTGGTGAAGATGGCAGAGGTGTTGGTGTAGATTGCGGTGATGATGATGGCCCCCGGCGGTGTTCCGGCTCCACCGGAAGCAAGGGGGAGAGAGCCCCCTTCTTCTTCTTCTTCCTTAACCTTCTCCCTAGGTGGGAGAAGGGTTTCCCCTGTGGTCCATGGTCTCCATGGCTTGATAGGGGCGAGAGCCCCTTCAAGATTTGATCTGTCTCTCTGTCTCTCTTTGTTTCTCCATTCTGGGATTCTGCCCTTCCACCGTTTCTTATATATCCAGAGATCCATAACTCCGATTGGATTGAAACCTTCACCCAGATTTTTCTCCAAAAATTAGCTTTCTTGCGGCCAAAGAAGAGCAGCAATCGCCTTATGGGGGTCCCACAAGGGTCAGGGGCGTGCCCAATGGGGCGCCCCCTGCCTCGTGGCCCCCTCGGGCACCGTCTCGCGTTGATTTTCTCCCCATATTTCACAAATATTCCAAAATTATTCTCTGTCCATTTTTATCCCGTTTGGACTCCGTTTGATATGGATTTTTTGTGAAACAAAAAAACATGCAACAAACAGGAACTGGCACTGGGCACTGGATCAATATGTTAGTCCCAAAAATAGTATAAAAAGTTGCCAAAAGTATATGAAAGTTGTAGAGTATTGGCATGAAACAATCAAAAATTATAGATACGACGGAGACGTATCAAGGACTTTTGTCAGCATTTTCGTCAGCACCATTTTCTTCAGGTGCATCAGCATGTCGTTCTTCACGTTCTGGAACAACTTCTTCAGTAGATTCTTCGGTAGGAATGACATCCTCAGTAGCTTTGAACGTAATAGATTTCTCAGGAGGTATTTCACCTGTCACAGGAGGTAGGTGCTCTCTTTGCGAGCCATTAGTTTCATCGAACCGCACATCTACAGTTTCAACAACCTTGTGGTGATAGGTGTTGAAGAATATGTAGGTGTGCGAGTCCTTACCATAACCGAGCATAAAACCTTCATGTGCTTTTGGTGCAAATTTAGAACTATGATGAGGATCTCTAATCCAGCATTTAGCACCGAAGACTTTGAAATAACTCACATTTGGTTTCTTGTTAGTGAGGATTTCATATGAGGTCTTCTTGAAGAATTTGTGAAGATATACCCTGTTGATGATGTGGCACGCAGTGTCAATTGCCTCAGGCCAGAAGCGAGTAGGCATCTTGTACTCATCAAGCATAGTGCGAGCCATCTCAACAAGAGTCCTATTCTTGCGCTCCATGATGCCATTCTGCTGAGGAGTATATGGAGTAGATAACTCATGAGTGATACCAAGTTCATAAAGATAGTCATCAAGACCAGTGTTCTTGAACTCAGTTCCATTGTCACTTCTGATGTGCTTGATCTTCACACCAAAGTTGGTTGAAGCCCTCGAGGAAAATCGTTTGAAGACTTCCTGCACTTCAGTTTTGTAAGTGATGATATGCACCCATGTATATTGAGAATAATCATCAACAATGACAAAGCCATATAAAGATGCAACATTAGTAAATGTGGCATAGTGAGTAGGGCCAAAGAGATCCATGTGAAGCAATTCAAATGGACGAGTGGTAGTCATGATGGTCTTTGAGGGATGCTTGGCCTTGGCCATCTTTCCGGCTTCACAAGCTCCACACAAATGGTCCTTGAGGAATTTGACACCCTCGATGCCAATGACATGCTTCTTCTTCGCGAGCGTGTGCAAGTTCCTCATCGCAGCATGACCAAGTCGTCGATGCCATAGCCAGCCTTCTGAAGCTTTTGCAAGTAGACATGTAGCAGGTTGTGGTCCTGTAGAGAAATCAACAATATACAAATCTCCTCTCCTAAAGCCTTCAAAGACTTTGGAAGTGTCAGCTTCCATGATCACAACACAATGATACTTGCCAAAGACAACAACCATATCAAGATCACAAAGCATTGAGACAGACATGAGGTTGAACCCTAAGGACTCGACAAGCATGACTCTGCCCATGTGTCAATCCTTTGGGATTGCAACCTTACCTAGACCCAATACCTTGCTTTTTCCTTTGTCAGCGTAGGTGATATGCTTCAGATGCGATGGAGATAAGGGAGCGTCCATCAATAGATTCTTGTCACCACTCATGTGTTTTGTACATCCACTATAGAGGACCCACTCAGTGGCTTTGGGTTGATCATCCTGTAGATGAATTAGTGCAGCTTACGAACTCATATACTTCATCAGTGAAGAATATGATATCAATTTCATCAGATCAATTTCATCAAGCAATAGAACAGATAAAGCAGTATGAGGACGTGAGAAATGAGAATTCATTTCTTCATGATTAGCTTGCGCCCTTTCAGGCATATTCAGGTCTCCAACTAATTCTTCATACGTTTAAGTTCATCTGGGGACTTGACCCTGCATAAGAGATCAGTTCTTTTTCTTCACTACCCACATCTGAGGGGGCGGCAAAGAGTTCATCATTCTGTGAGCTCCATAAGAGAAAGGTGGCATAAATGCCAATCCACTTCGTTTCACATAAGAGGGGTTAGGATAAGCATAAGAGTAAGCAGGGAAATTCTTCGAGGATTTATGAACATAATGATTTGAAGAATAATGCACATATCCATAATCCTTAGATCTTCCCTACCAAACAGAAGAGTTAGCACGATGATGTTCATATGAGGACTTTGATCCTTTTGAGGAATTTGATCCATGTGAGGAATTTGGTCCGTATGAGGACTTGGATCCATATGAAGAATTTGATCTGGGGTTCCTATTCTTCACAGGCGGTGTCATGATGACATTCCCCTAAAGACTTTCAAGGCACCTTTTGGGAACCCAGATTTTCTTCATAGGAGAACCGTTCCTGCAGTTAGTGCCAACATATCTAGCAAATACTTCACCATTCTGATTTTTGAACAGTTTATAGTTGGAGTCAAATGACTCATCAGAAGAATATGAGGATTCACATGTAAAGCCAGATAACATAGATGGATCCACTGAAGGTCCCTTTGCAGCAACCCATGAGGTTTTGGGATACTGCGAAGGTTTCCAGTAGGTCCCATCAGATTGAGTTTCCTCTCAAATGCAATACGCTCTTTCCTAGGGTTCCTATTGAGGATCTGCTTTTTAAGCACATCACCAAGAGCCTCATGCCCTTTGAGGCTTTTGTACATGCGTGTCATATACAATTCCTTCAGCCCTGCATCATCAGTGATACTAGCAATGTCCTCAGTTGAGGAATTAGTGATAGCAGAGACATTTGAAGAATTTTCAGCAATGGAAGCATTTGAGCATTCAGGTGAAGAATTAGCAGATTCACGTTCAATGCACTTCAGACATGGAGGAATAAATTCTTCCTGAGTCGCGTTGATTTGTTGAGCAAGTAATGAATCACGCTCCTTCTGAAGATCTTCATAACTCACTCTTAACTTCTCAAGATCTTGCTTTCTTTGAAGAAATTCACAAGAAAGCTTCTCATGATCAGACAAGAGAATGTTATGATGACTCTAAAGATTATCAAACTTGGACTGGAGTCCCTGAAGACTTTCAGCCAAAACTTTAGAACAATCCATTTCTTCACCCAACATATCGTCGCTCTCATCTAGCGTGTTTTGAACTTTTTCCAAAGCGCTTTGTTGTTTAGTGGCAAGGGAAGCAAGTTTGACATAAGTGGGTCCAAATTCATCACCAGATTCATCATCACTGGACTCAGATAAGTAGCATTCAGTTACCTTGGCACCTTTTGCCATAAGGCATGGTGCAGAGGATGATGATTCTGGATTGAAAGCCATAGCCTTGCGCGATTCCATGAGGTCCTCGAACCAGGGTTCATGTGAGATCGATGACTTTCATCGACCTCAGAGAGTCGGTCCCAGATGAGCTTTGCATGGCTGAGATGCATAACATTCCTGAACTGATTTTATGACAAGCCGGAGCAGATGATATCCTTCACCGCGAGGTTGAGTAGCATGTACTTGCGAATATCGTCAGCCTCCACCATCTTGCATAGGTCAATAGAACCCAATCTCGGCGACGGTCCAGAGCTCGTTGTTCATTGCCATGAGGCGCTTCTTCATCATGGCCTTCCACTTGGCATAATCATGACCGTCAAAGATGGGGCATGTCACAGTCTTCATTCCAGTGGTCGACATAACTAAAACTCCAGGCGGTTAAACCAAAATCACACAAAACAAGGGAGTACCTTGCTCTAATACCAATTGAAAGTGCGATAAGTTGACTAGAGGGGGGTGAATAGGCAATTTTTATGAATTCTTCACTGAGGAATTTTAGGGAGAGGAAATTCCTAAGTGAAGAACTACGTGCAGCAGAATAAGTACTCAGATGTAAACATAATAGAACATAAGCATGGTCTTCATGATGAAATGAAAACAAGCACAGAGTACAGAAAGCGTAAACACAGGATAAAACAGGATGAAGACTAACAGACAGAAGAAATTGAACTGAGGAAATTGAGAAAGTCTTCAATCAAAGTCTTCGAACAGATATGAACAAGCACACAACACATAAATGAGGAAATGGAAGGGTTGAGGAAATAGAACCGGTAGGCTTGGTGACGACAATGATTTGGTAGACCATTTCCAACTACTGTGACAGTTGTACGTATGGTTAGGGAGGCTAGGTATTCAAACCTGAGGACACACAGTCTCGGACACCCAGTCCTGAACACGCAGCTCAGGACACTTAGTCCTCACCGTATTCCCTTTGAGCTAAGGTCACACAAACCTCGCCCAATCACTCGTGGTAAGTCTTCAGTTGACTTCCAAACCTTCACAGACTCGGTCACTCGGCAATCCACAATTTCCTCTTGGATGCTCTAGACCATGACGCCTAACCGTCTGGAAGATGCACAGTCTTCAAAGGTAACAAGCGTCAGATCCACACAGGATCAATCTCCTCAGTGATGCTCAATCACTTTGGGTTTGTAGGTGTTTGGGTTTGGGTTTTCCTCACTTGATGATTTTTGCTCAAAGTCCTCGGAGGAAGGGATGCTCTCAAATGACAAGTGTCAGTTTCTCTCGGAGCAGCCAACCAGCTAGTGGTTGTAGGGGGCGGCTATTTATAGCCTAGGGAGCAGCCCGACATGATAAGACATAAATGCCCTTCAATAATATGACCGTTAGGTGGGAAGATATTTTGGGACAGCTGGCACATAGCACAACAACGGTCGGAAATTTGACTATCAAATTCCTCAGGGCTATCATGTTCCTCACTTGTAGGAAATCCGCACTGGCAAATTCCTAACTCCTCAGTTAGAACAAATTCCTCAGAGACCAGAAGAGCTTCGTCTCTGTCACTGAAGAAATTTGACTTAACTGCATGATATTTCCAATGGCTTCACTCGAAGGGATTGGTAGGTGTAGGATTTTGAGTTGAGCATCACTTGGAAACTTTTCCTTAGTATTTCCTCGACCCCCTTTAACAGTACGGTGTTTTCTATGACTCAAGAAAGAGAAAATGAAACTACGAAAACAAAAGTCTTCACTTCATGTTCCTCGAATGAATATCAAGTCTTCATGGTCACACCAATTTCTTCACTTTCAAAGTCTTCAGAAATCCAAAGTCTTCAGTCGAAGAACTTCATTTTTAGGGGTCGACTTTCTCTATGAATATCAAACTCCTCATAGACTTATAGACCTGTGTACACTCATAAACGCATCAGTCCCTTAACCTATAAGTCTTCAATACACCAAAATCACTAAGGGGCACTAGATGCACTTACACCGCTCGGGCGTGCGGTGCTCCTTGCCTATGGGCGGTCCTTCGGTAGCGAGCTTGACGGCGTCCATCTTCGCCCATTGTATCTTGACACGGGCGAATGCCATCCGTGCACCTTCTATGCAGACCGACCGCTTGATGGGGTCAAGACGAGGGCAGGCATTCACCAGATGTTTCACGAGACCGAAGTAGCTGCCGGGTATAGCTTCTGCAGGTTACAGCCGGATTATTAAATCCTTCATGGCCATTCAGCCACCCTATGCAGCTCGACCAACTGCTTTAGCTGGTCGGTAAAAGCTACCAGATGTTCTAGCGCAAGATATTGCGACCAGAACAGCTTCTCTGTTGAGCTCCCCTCTTCGGCTCGTAAGAATGCCGCAGCGTCAGAAACACTGCAGGGCAGATCCGCAAACGCCCCTGGAGAACTCCAAATCCGGGTTAGCATGAGATATCTCTTGTTCACATACTTGCTCTGCATAATAAAAGACTTACCCGCCACAATTTTCTTGGCCTCGTGGATTTACTGGAGGGCGCCCTGGGCTTCGACCCGGGCCTCTTGTGCACTTCGACGAGCCTGGGCAAGTTCGGACTCTTGGTCCGCATTCTTACGCTCCAAGGCCTCGCACTTCTTCACGTCGTCCTGTAGCTCCTGCTGGACCTCGCTGACCCTGGCCTCGTGCTTTTTGCGGGCGGCCTGCTCGTTTGCCGCTCTCTTTTGGGCTTCGGCCAGCGCTGCCTTGAGGGTTTCCACCTCGGGCGCCGCCCCTACAAATTATCACACAATCAACATAAGCAATTCATATCTTGCTATATTTGAATAGGTCGTTACATACCCTGCTTGTCCGCAAGCTGCCTTTTCGCACGACCGAGCTCTTCCTCGGTCTGCTCCAGCCTATGCTTCAGTCCGGAGACTTCGGCAACATGAGAAGTTGTGGCTAGCAGCGACACCTGCTTATTCACAAAGACATATATAATTAGTCTCATGTGACAAACTATTTGATCCTCTGTTCGGCTTTTCTTTCCGAACATCGGACAGAGTCTCAGGGGCTAATATCTATTCTGTAACTTTCTTTTCACATAAATGCAACACTTACTTCAGCCTGTTAGAAGGCTCGCACAGGCTTCGGTCAGTCCGCTTTTCGCAGACTGAATCTTCTCAATCACCGCACCCATAAGGGTACGGTGTTCCTCAACGATGGAAGAGCTTCCCAGCGCTTCCAGTAGAGTATCCGGCGCCTCTGGTTGGACAGAGGTCACCGACAGAATGGGCACACCTCCTTATGATGAAGGAGGCTGCTTGCCGGATTCCGGATCCGTATAGGTCTCCGAGACCGTATTCGGCTGGGGCCAAATTGGACATGGCCCCAATCGCCAGTCTCCAGGGGGATCTGCTCCCCCATGTGTTCGGCAACCAGGCTCTCGCCCTCGGGCACCGTCGTGACGACCTCCTGTGTCTCTCCCTAGCCGGGGGTCCTCCGGGACAACACCTCGGTGTCGTCCATGGCCCTGGGAGATGAGGCCTTCGGAGGGGACCCGATGTCCATCACCTTCGGGTCCAGCGAGTTCCCTGAAGACGAGGATCGCTCAAGTGCAGAACGAGCCGGACTGCAAATACATGATTTGACATGTTAAAATTATGAAGTAAAAGAGGCAGATATATGAATGCATCAGGCTCTTCGGATACTCACGATTCGGCCAGGGGCTTATCTTGAGGGCGCCATTCTGGGATGCTATCGTCGTCCCACGCGGAGCTATCCGCGAGGGAAGCCTTTCCCTTCTTGGACTCCTCCGCTTCCAGATCTGTGGAGGCCGCCCTCTTCCTTCCCCCCTCAGGGAGGGGGAAGTTGCTCTCTTCCTCCTCTTCCTCCTCCTCGTCGTCTTCGGCGGCAGAGTGAGTTTCGGCGTCTTCGGACGCCACGCCCGAAGTACCCTTGGGACGGAGGCCACCTCTGGTCCCCTGGGCCTTCTTCTCTGGTGCCTTGTAGGGCGCCGGAACTAGCATCTTCGTCAGACGCGGGATGGCTGGATCCTCGGGCAGCGGAGCCGGACACTGAATCCGCTCCGCCTTCCTCGTCCAAGCCTGAAAGAACAAATGGGAAAGTTCAGACACCCTCCTTGAATAAGCAAGTAAGGAATACACCTTAAAACATCGGAAAACTTACCGAACTGGCGGGATGAGCCAGTTCATGCCCACGATCCTCGGTGGTCTTTGGCCATGTCTCATTGGCCTTGAAGAGCACCTTCCAGATATCTTCGTGTGTAGTTCCAAAGAAACGTTGCAGGATCTTGTGCACGGCTGGGTCGAACTCCCATAGGTGGCAAGCCCAGCTCTAGCATGGAAGGATCCGTCGGACTAGCATCACTTGAATCACATCGACAAGCTTCACGTTCTTGTCCATCCTGCTCTTGATGCACGTCTGGAGCGCTGTCAGCTTGTCCGACGAAGACCAATCCATGCCCTTCTCACGCCAGGATGTTAGCCGCATTGGGGCCCTGGATTTGAATTTGGGAGCCGCGGCCCAGGTGGTGTAGCGGGCCTCTGTGATGTAGAACCACAATTTTTGCCATCCCTTGATGGTCTCCACGAAGGTGCCTTTGGGCCACGTGACATTGGACATCTTGCTCACCATGGCACCTCCGCACTCCGCGTGCTCTCTTCCCACTACCTTTGGCTTCACATTGAAGGTCTTCATCCACAATCCGAAGTGTGTGTGTGGGGGGGGGGGGCAGAGAAAAGGCTCACACACGATGATGAACGCCGAGATAGTGAGGAAGGAATTTGGGGCCATATCATGGAAATCTAGCCCATAGTAGAACATGAGTCCTCGGACAAAGGGGTGGAGTGGAAATCATAGCCCGCGGACAAAGTGGGGGGATGAAAACTACCCTCTCATGGGGCTCCGGGGTAGGGATGATCTGTCCCTCGGTCGGAAGCCGATGGGCGACCTCCTTGGCCAAATATCTGGCCTTCTGAAGTTGGGTGATGTCCTTCTCCTTAACGGTGGAGGCCATCCACTTGCCCTGTGCTCCAGACATGGTTGGAGTGCTTCCTTGGGGCAGGAAAGATGAGAGCTTGGGCGCTGGAGCTCGAGAGTGGGTAGGCGGAAAGAGAGAAGGCGTGGGTGGAAGAGATGAATCCTTATCTCCTTATAAAGGCAGTGAATATCAAACGCCTCCCCACTCGCCATGAAACTCGCCTATTCCCTAGGGTCCGTGCGGGCGGCACGGTTGGATTACCCATGCCCGTATTGATGAGAATCCTGTAATAAGGGGACACGATCTCTGCTTTGACAAGGCGTGCCAATGAGTCTGCATCTCGAAGCGGCAGGCCGAAAAATAGTTCGAAATAATGACCGGGTGATGACGTGGTGTCACATTATCAAAAATTGTCAGCAGATTGGGATCTTGAAATATTATACTCTCTGTGGTGGTGTGTGGTACTTGTTTTGCAGATCTGAACATGTTAGTCATATTCGAAGACTGTATTGGAGTATTCGGAGGAGGAACCCGCCTTGCAATGCCGAAGACAATCTGCGCGCCGGACACCTCGTCATTGAAGCCTGATTCAGGGGCTACTGAGGGAATCCTGGACTAAGGGGTCCTTGATGTCTACTACACAACCTTCTTCTTGTAGACGTTGTTGGGCCTCCAAGTGCAGAGGTTTGTAGGAAAACAACAAATTTCCCTCAAGTGGATGACCTAAGGTTTATCAATCCATGGGAGGCGTAGGATGAAGATGGTCTCTATCAAGCAACCCTGCAACCAAATAACAAAGAGTCTCTTGTGTCCCAAACACACCCAATACAATGGTAAATTGTATAGGTGCACTAGTTCGGCGAAGAGATGGTGATACAAGTGCAATATGGATGGTAGATATAGGTTTTTGTAATCTGAAAATATAAAAACAGCAAGGTAACTAATGATAAAAGTGAGCACAAATGGTATTGCAAAGTGTTGAAACAAGGCCTAGGGTTCATACTTTCACTAGTGCAAGTTCTCTCAACAATAATAACATAATTGGATCGTATAACTATCCCTCAACATGCAACAAAGATTCACTCCAAAGTCACTAATAGCGGAGAACAAACGAGGAGATTATGGTAGGGTACGAAACCACCTCAAAGTTATCATTTCTGATCGATCTATTCAAGAGTCCGTAGTAAAGTAACATGCAGCTATTCTTTCCGTTCAATCTATCATAGATTTCATACTAGAATAACACCTTAAGACACAAATCAACCAAAACCCTAATGTCACCTAGATACTCCAATGTCACCTCAAGTATCCGTGGGTATGATTATATGATATGCATCACACAATCTCAGATTCATCTATTCAACCAACACAAAGAACTTCAAAGAGTGCCCCAAAGTTTCTACCGAAGAGTCAAGACGAAAACGTGTGCCAACCCCTATGCATAAGTTCACGAGGTCACGGAACTCGCAAGTTGATCACCAAAACATACATCAAGTGGATCACGTGATATCCCATTGTCACCACAGATAAGCACATGCAAGACATACATCAAGTGTTCTCAAATCCTTAAAGACTCAATTCGATAAGATAACTTCAAAGGGAAAACTCAATTCATCACAAGAGAGTAGAGGGGGAGAAACATCATAAGATCCAACTATAATAGCAAAGCTCGTGATACATCAAGATCGTACCACCTCAAGAACACGAGAGAGAGAGAAAGATCAAACACATAGCTACTGGTACATACCCTCAGCCCCGAGGGAGAACTACTCCCTCCTCGTCATGGAGAGCACCGGGATGATGAAGATGGCCACCAGAGAGGGATTCCCCCCTCCGACAGGGTGCCGGAACGGGTCTAGATTGGTTTTCGGTGCCTACAAATGCTTCTGGAGGTGGAACTCCCGATCTATTCTGCTCTCCAATGTTTTTAGGGTATATATATATATATAGGAAAAAGAAGTCGGTCAGGGGAGCCACGAGGGGCCCACGAGGGTGGGCGCGCGCCCACGGGGGCATGCGCACCTCCCTGCCTCAGGCCACCCCGAAGCTTCCCTGACGTAAACTCCAAGTCTCCTGGATTGCTTCCGTTCCAAAAATAACTCTCCCAAAGGTTTCATTCCGTTTGGACTCCGTTTGATATTCCTTTTCTTCGAAACACTGAAATAGGCAAGAAAACAACAATTTGGGCTGGGCCTCTGGTTAATAGGTTAGTCCCAAAAATAATATAAAAGTGTATAATAAAGCACATAAACATCCAAAACAAATAATATAATAGCATGGAACAATAAAAAATTATAGATACTTTGGAGACGTATCAGTCCTCGGGCGTCTGGCCTGTTGGACATGGGCCGGACTGATGGGCTACGAAGATACAAGACCGAAGACTCTCACCCGTGTCTGGATGGGACTCTCCTTGGCTTGGATGGCAAGCTTGGCGTTCAGATATAAAGATTCTTTTCTCTGTAACCAACTTTGTATAGCCCTAGTCCCCTCCGGTGTCTATATAAACCGGAGGGCTTAGTCCGTAGGGACAATAATAATCAGATAGGCTAGACTTCTAGGGTTTTAGCCATTACGATCTCATGTTAGGTCCACTCTTATAACCCCCATACTCATCAATATTAATCTAGCAGGACGTAGGGTTTTACCTCCATTGAGAGGGCCCGAACCAGGGTAAACATTGTGTTCCCTGTCTCCTGTTACCATGTAACATCCCAAATTTTCAATTTGGAATGTTATACATTAGATCATCAATGCATATCATATATTATTTGCTTTTGGTTTTGATCCTAGAAAATTCTACGCAACTCAAGGACCCATGGAGAGAGTTGGGGATTTCGTTATTTTCATTTTTGAGTTTTCTCAAATTTTGAGAATAGGATCATGTGATATTAATTATTTTATCATCAATTATTTCTATTACAAAAATATGAGAGAGGGAATAAAATGACTTTCCCAAAATAAAGAAATATTGAGGATTCAATAATAAAATCTAATAAGATTTTGTTTCGGAGTTTTCCATTATTTTATTTGAATTTAGGAAAAATGTGCATTTTTCAAAATTGCATTTAGGCCCTAAATAAATGTTCACCTTGTGCGGCTTGATTTTGGAGGCCGTTTAGTATTTCTTTTTTATTTTTCTTCTGCGCGTAATTTTTTTTTTAAAAAATTGCACTGACCTATGGGCCGTGTCCCACCAGGACTCCGGCCCGACTAGCCTTTATAAGCCGGCCCATCCCCGGGTCGAAACCCTAGCCCCGAGCCGCCCCAGCCCCAGCCCCGCCCGAGCCGCCGCCGCCTCGCCGACCCGCCGCCCGAGGTTGCCTCGAAATCCGTGCCGCCATTTTTTTCGAAAAACCGTCGGTTTTTTTAGTTTTCGTTTTTAGATCGGTTTAATTTTTTTCTCGGTTTAGGTTAAATAGCCAGCGTTCGCTCGTTCTTTCGTTTTAACAATGTATTCATCGTTTAGATCCGGTTAACGAACGTTCGTTCGTTAATCCGTTCGTCGTTTTTCTTTTTCTCGGATTTTCCGCGATTATTTTCTGATCGCGATTTCTGGTCCGATTTTCGTTTTAGTATAACTTCTCGCTCGTTTATCGGAATCAGGCGATTCAAGCGCCTGGAGTTTCGTCTCGAAACCCTCTATCCATTTAACCAACTTAAACAAGTTTTTGCTACTGTAAAAATTGCCTTAGATCCAGATTAGTAGAACGAAGTTGTTTTCTTTCGCCGTTTGACTTTCGTTGCTTCGTTTGATTTGATTCTTTTTGCCAACCGGAGTTCTTAAGTTGAACTTTCTGGTTAGATCTCTTATTTGAGTTTTACCTGTGCATTAGATAAAGTGCTTATTGGTATGCTTGTTTGTTTGTCTGCGATAGAATACCCGGAGTGCGCCCCTGTACTTCGAATCTCTAGGTTTCGCGGATCATCAGCAAGGCAAGTAACACTTTGATCATACATTTCCTACTACCCAGTTTTATTGCATTAGATCAATCCTCACACATTGCATGATTAGGATCTAACTAAATTGTGGGATGGGAAGTAGTTGAGGTAGTACCTATTACCTGTTTTATTATCAAACCTTTGGGAGTTACTTCTACGTTTGCCATTATGCCATGCTATGCTAGTAGACGTGGATTGGGTGAGTGATATCCATGACAGATGTGAGTTTGTTAATTAATGGTTTATCTAAGGTGGCAACTTAAATACACATCTGGGTGGATTGAGGTACCTGGGTATTCCAGGATTGCCTGTTTCTTTTTGGACCGCCACCCAGGCTCAAAGGGATCATGAGATTATTCATGCTAGAAACTTCCATGTGCAGCCACAAGCCATTATGGGCTCTGGCATAGTTGATTAAGTTGTGCGAACTCTTACAGGGTAGACTAGGAGATGTAGGGGAAAGTAGGTGTAACGGTCTATCCATCGTAAGGTGCTAGTGCTTCTGAAAGACTATGTCTCGGTCATCCGTCTTCTCAAACACCATGTAGTGCGAGAAACCAAACAGAGGCGATCAAGTCTTGTGGGGAAAAGTGTGCAAACCTCTGCAGAGTGTAATAAACTAATCATGATTAGCCATGTCCCCGGTTATGGACTTTTTGAGTATCTAGTACTTGGATTATCATGTGAATCTCAACATGTTACTCTAAATTAAGTTTGTTGGGTTTTGTTTAATGATGATTACTTTAATTGGGATTGAGGATGCTGTCAACCATTCTCAATGTTTAACAACTACCATGATAGTAAATAAAATTTATTCCTTTGTTGTAGGGAAAAATTGGCTTTACACAAAACTGTAACCATAGAGCTTTCCACCAGCCAAATATGCATATAGTATAGCAGTTTCATTCCATTACTCTCTATGTGTTACATTGCCAGCATATTCCATGTGCTGACCCGTTTCGGGCTGCAACGTTAATGTTGCAGACTTTTCAGGCGACGATTAAGGAGTTTATAGGTCGTGGTTCTATACTCAGTGATTCCGTTGGAGTTGATGGACTCACTTATCTTCCAAGCCTTCCGCTGTTATCATTATTAGATGGCCTTAAGCCATATTTATTGTAATAAGTTCTCTATTGAGACACTCGATGTAATAAGTGTGTGATTGCTACCCTGTTATAAATCCTCCGAGTATTGTGGGGTGTCAGCATTACTGATCCAGGGATGACACCGGAGCACAGAGATCAGACTGTTTGAGGTCTGGTCGCTACAGAGATGGTATCAGAGCACACGCTGACTGTAGGACACGACCACTAAGCTAAAGACCTAGATCACTATTTACTCTCTTCTCTTCTGACCTCTCATCTTTTCTACTCTTTAGGATGGCGGATGCAAGGAATAAGTTCACGCAACCGGATGAAGATACACCCTTTGGACGTCACTTGAAGGAAGTCATGAGAATACCTGAACATAGGAGTACCCAGCTTCACCGGAACCTACAACGCCACTTTACCTGAAGAAGAGCGCCGGATGATTCAAGTTCAAGTTCCAGGAAAGACGTTCATGCCAATCACTGAGCCCATAGAGTTTTCTTTTGATGCACCAACTTGGAGTCTAGGAAAGAGCATGGCAGCTCACATGGCCATGGGAGCATTGGAGAAGTCTACCGTAATGATCTCAAGGATACTATCTACCAGATTTGTGGGTGCCGAGATGAGCACTGGGAGATGATCAGCACCAGAAAGGATAGATCAGTTGCAGCTTTTATCCAGGAGTTAAACCAGCACATTCGACGACAGTAGAACCAGATGTGCGCCGACATGATAGACTTGAAGAAGGCAAGGACAAGAATCAAGGAACTGGAGGAAGAACTCAAGGCTACACGTGAAGATTATGAAGAGGAAATTGAAGTACTAGTGGATAAGAATGCCGACCTAACAATGAAGCTAGCAATATTTATGGGAGGCCCTACACCAGTAGATGAAGACGAAGAACCCAAGGAGATTCGCCCGGAAGACTACATCATCATCGACGACACCAACTCGGACCCAGATGTTAGCGATGATGATTATGTTGA
This sequence comes from Triticum urartu, assembly GCF_003073215.2. Classification (NCBI taxonomy): domain Eukaryota; kingdom Viridiplantae; phylum Streptophyta; class Magnoliopsida; order Poales; family Poaceae; genus Triticum; species Triticum urartu. The sequence goes on from NC_053022.1 coordinate 291,216,478, forward strand.
TGAAGCCAGAGCAGATATCATGGAGTCTGCAACCGAAGAATATTTCTAGTAGACCACCTCATAATTAGTAGTAGTCCACCATGTAAATATAGTAGTCCGAGCACTTTTGCGATAGTTAGATCGATTGTATGCCCTTGTTTGATTGAATGAAGTGAATTGTTTGCTTTTGCCTCATGTGCATATGGGTAGTGTTTTCTCTTTAGACCCCCTCTATTCTTACATCTCATCTTTTCTAAACCCTCAGATGCCTCCGAGACGTGACCCCGGATTTACCTTTCCACCGGAGCTCACCCAGTTGATCCAGCAGCAGAACACATTGATGCAGTTGCTAGTCCAGAATCAGAATCAGGGGAACAACAACAACAACCCACCACCACCACCACCTGTTGATCACTTAGCCCGTTTTCTTAGGCTGAATCCGCCGGTGTTTTCCAGTAGCACCGAGCCGATAGTAGCAGATGATTGGCTCCGCAAGACAGCTAGAGAGTTGACCACAGCAGGATGCACAGATGCGGAGAAGGTGAAGTTTGCCGCACATCAGCTTGAAGGACCCGCAACATCATGGTGGGAGAATTTCACAGCCACTTTCCCTGTCGACACTGTCACATGGGACCAGTTTTAGCAGGCCTTTCGTACTGCCCATGTTTCAGCAGGAGCTATGGCCATGAAGAAGCGTGAGTTTCGCAACTTGCGCCAAGGAGGACGGACAGTTGGCCAGTATGTGGAGGACTTTAGTAAATTAGCATGTTATGCCCCAGATGACGTTGCTACGGATGCAGCCAAGCATGAGAAGTTTCTGGAAGGACTGAGTGATGAGTTGAGCATGCAGTTGATGGTAGCAACCTTCAACAACTACCAGGAGTTGGTAGACCGTGCTCTTATGATTGAAGGCAAGCAGCAGCAAATTGAGAACCGCAAGAGGAAGTATGGACAAGGAAAGTACAATTCAGGAGCTCAGCAGAAGCCATGTTTTACCCCTAGACCGGGAGGACATTTTCAGCATACCCATGGAGGAGGTAGCTCGCACAATCACAATGGCACCAGGAATGGTAATGGCAATGGAGGAAGCAACGGCCAGAATCGTACCAACCCATCAACCCCAGCCAAGAAAGACCTGAGCCAAGTCACTTGCTTTAAGTGTCAGAAGACCAGACATTATGCCAATGAATGTCCTGAAGGCCAGAATGGTAATGGAAGTTCTGGGAAGAAGCCGAACCCTTTCAACAGGGGACAGGTGAACCACGTTAACGTCGAGGAGGTTGAAGAGCAGCCGGATGCCGTAATCGGTAAGTTTTTGGTTAAGTCATTTACTGCACTCATTCTTTTTGATACTGGTGCATCACATTCATACATATCAAGGGGATTTGTGGATAAGTATAACCTGCCCACTAAGGTTCTTAGAACACCTATGCTAGTAAGCTCACCAGGAGCGGAGTATATGGCCAGTCAAGGATGTTTTCAAGTGCCATTGAGTATAGGTAGGCATGTGTTTCCCTCGGATTTAATCATTTTGGAATCACAAGAATTGGATGTAATTCTGGGTATGGATTGGCTGTCGATGTATGGAGGAAACATCGATTGCGCCAGTAAGATAATTTTGCTTACCATCCCAGAAGGGAGAAGGATCAAGTATGTATCCCAACATATGCCAAAAGGGACTCAAGTAAATTGTTTAACAGGAGTTGTGCAGGAGGAAGTACCAGTGGTAAGGGATTTCCCTGAAGTATTTCCAGAGGAGTTACCAGGCATGCCACCAGATAGAGATATTGAGTTTTTGATTGAGCTATTGCCAGGCACAGGGCCAATATCAAAGAGACCATACAAGATGCCTGCAAAGGATTTGGTGGAAATTAAGAAGCAGATTAAAGAGTTACTGGATAAGGGATATATTCGCCCAAGTTCTTCGCCTTGGGGATCGCCAGTACTTCTAGTGGAGAAGAAGGATGGATCGTTAAGGATGGTTGTTGATTATCGAGGATTGAATGAAGTAACAATTAAGAACAAGTACCCACTACCAATGATCAAGGATCTGTTTGATCGATTGCAAGGAGCTAAGGTTTTTTCCAAGATCGATCTGCGATCAGGATACCACCAGTTGAAGATTCGAGAATAGGATATTCCTAAGACAGCTTTTACCACCAGGTATGGGCTGTACGAGTATACCGTTATGTCATTTGGTCTGACTAACGCACCTGCCTATTTTATGAACATGATGAATAAAGTGTTTATGGAGTTTTTGGATAAGTTCGTCGTGGTGTTCATTGATGATATCCTGGTTTACTCAAAAAATGAAGAAGAGCATAAGGAGCATTTGCGTTTGGTACTTGGTAAGCTCAGAGAACATCAGTTGTATGCCAAGTTCAGCAAATGTGAGTTTTGGTTGAAGGAAGTAGGATTCCTCAGACACGTTATATCCGGAGAAGGAATAGCAGTAGATCCCACCAAGGTTGATACCGTGACCAAGTGGGAAGCACCAACCACGGTTGGAGAGATACGGAGTTTTCTTGGACTTGCAGGATACTAACGGAGATTCATTGATAATTTCTCCAAGATTGCAAAGCCTATGACGGAGTTATTAAAGAAGGATACCAAGTTCAAATGGACTGACGAATGTGAGGCTAGTTTCCAGGAGTTGAAGAAACGCTTGGTTACTTCACCAGTGTTGATTTTGCCAGATCAGACCAAGGACTATGAGGTGTATTGCGACGCTTCACGTTGAGGACTTGGAGCAGTGATTATGCAGGAAGGGAGAGTTGTTTCATATGCCTCAAGACAACTGAAACCTCATGAGTTGAATTATGCTACGCATGATTTGGAATTAGCAGCCGTAGTGCATGCATTGAAAACATGGAGACATTTCCTCATTGGAAACCATTGCGAGGTGTACACGGATCATAAGAGTTTGAAGTACATTTTCACGCAGAAGGAGTTAAACCTCAGACAAAGGAGATGGTTGGAGCTCATCAAGGATTATGATATGAGATTGCATCACCATCCCGGAAAGGCTAATGTAGTAGCTGACGCATTGAGCCGTAAGAGCAATGTTAATACATTAATGATGGGAGAAATACCAAGGGAGTTATCCAAAAATCTTCGAGAGTTATGTTTGGAAATAGTTCCGAGAGGCTATGTAGAAGCATTGGAGATTCAGTCAACTTTGATAGATAGAATCAGAGAAGCTCAGAAGACTGACAAGGAGATTGCCTCTATAAAGGAGAAAATAAGCGAAGGAAAGGCTAAAGGATTTCGTGAGGATGAGCACGACACCCTATGGTTTGAAGACCGTGTTTATGTGCCCAATGACCCGAAGATCAGGAAGTTGATTCTGCAAGAGGCACACGATTCACCATATTCGATTCACCCAGAAAATACCAAGATGTATTTGGATTTGAAGGATATTTTTTGGTGGACCGGAATGAAGAAGGATATTGCGGAGTATGTAGCAGTTTGTGATGTGTGTCAGAGAGTAAAGGCAGAGCATCAGAAGCCAGCAGGATTGTTACAACCATTGCCGATACCCGAATGGAAGTGGGATAAGTTAGGCATGGATTTTATCACGGGATTACCCAGGACTCGTTCAGGCTATGACTCGATTTGGGTTGTAGTCGATCGGTTGACGAAAGTAGCTCATTTCATTCCAGTAAAGACCACTTACACCAGTGCTAAGTTGGCAAAGATATACATGACCAGGATCGTATGTCTGCATGGAGTTCCGAGGAGTATCGTATCAGATAGAGGAACCTAGTTTACCTCAAAGTTCTGGAAGCAGTTGCATGAAACTTTGGGTACCAGGCTAGAGTTCAGCACAGCTTTTCATCCACAGACAGATGGACAGACCGAGAGAGTCAATCAGATTTTGGAAGATATGCTGAGAGCTTGTGCGCTAGATTATGGATCTAGTTGGGACGACAATTTGCCATATGCAGAGTTCTCTTACAAAAATAGTTACCAAACTAGTTTAAAGATGGCCCCTTTCAAAGCTTTGTACGGAAGGAGGTGCAGGACACCGTTGTCGTGGGACGAAGTTGGAGACCGCCAGTTGTTTGGGCCTGATTTGATTAAAGAGTCTGAACAGAAGGTGAAATTGATTCGCGATAGGCTCAAGGTAGCTCAGTCCAGGAAGAAGAGCTACGCAGATTCTAAACGCAAGGAGACAGTTTACGAAGTCGGAGACCGAGTTTATCTTCGGGTATCTCCACTTCGGGGAACAAAGCGTTTTGGTGTTAAGGGAAAGTTAGCGCCACGATTTGTAGGACCATACCGAGTATTGGAACGTATGGGAGAAGTGGCCTACAAGTTGGAATTGCCCGAAGGATTGTCAGGAGTTCATGATGTGTTCCACGTTTCTCAGTTGAAGAAGTGCCACACGGAGATGGCTGACATACCCTTGAGAGACACAGTGCCATTGGAAGCAATTCAGTTGGATAACAATTTGACCTATGAGGAGAAACCAATTAAGATTCTCGAGTTTGCCAGCCGAGTCACTCGCAGCAAGGTTATCAAGTTTTGCAAAGTTCAGTGGAGCAACCACACGGAGGATGAAGCCACCTGGGAACGAGAGGAAGATTTGCTCAAAGACCACCCTCACCTATTTTCTAGCGAACCCGAATCTCGAGGGCGAGATTCATCTTAAGGGGGGTAGGTTTGTAACATCCCAAATTTTCAATTTGGAATGTTATACATTAGATCATCAATGCATATCATATATTATTTGCTTTTGGTTTTGATCCTAGAAAATTCTACGCAACTCAAGGACCCACGGAGAGAGTTGGGGATTTCGTTTTTTTTCATATTTGAGTTTTCTCAAATTTTGAGAATAGGATCATTTGATTTTAATTATTTTATCATCAATTATTTCTATTACAAAAATATGAGAGAGGGAATAAAATGACTTTCCCAAAATAAAGAAATATTGAGGATTTAATAATAAAATCAAATAAGATTTTGTTTCAGAGTTTGTCGTTATTTTATTTGAATTTAGGAAAAATGTGCGTTTTTCAAAATTGCATTTAGGCCCTAAATAAATGTTCACCTTGTACGACTTGATTTTAGAAGCCCGGGAAAATTTATTTCGGGATTTTTGGAGTCCGTTTAGTATTTCTTTTTATTTTTCTTCTACGCGTAATTATTTAAAAAAAATCGCACCGACCTACGGGCCGTGTCCGACCGGGACTCCGGCCCGACTAGACTTTATAAGCCGGCCCATCCCCGGGCCGAAACCCTAGCCCCGAGCCGCCCCAGCCCCAGCCCCGCCCGAGCCACCGCCGCCGCCGCCCGCTCGCGTCGCCGCCGCCGCGCCTCGCCGCCCCCGCCGCCGCCTCGCCGGCCCGCCGCCCGAGGTCGCCTCGAAATCCATGCCGCTGTTTTTTTTTCGAAAAACCGTCGTTTTTTTTAGTTTTCATTTTTTAGATCGGTATTTTTTTCTCGGTTTAGGTTAAATAGCGAGCATTCGCTCGTTCGTTCGTTTTAACGAACGTATTCATCGTTTAGATCCGGTTAACGAACGTTCGTTCGTTAATCCGTTCATCGTTTTTCTTTTTCTCGGATTTTCCGTGATTATTTTCTGATCGCGATTTCTGATCCGATTTTCGTTTTAGTATAACTTCTCGCTCGTTTATCGGAATCAGGCGATTCAAGCGCCTAGAGTTTCGTCTCGAAACCCTCTATCCGTTTAACCAACTTAAACAAGTTTTTGCTACTGTAAAAATTGCCTTAGATCCAGATTAGTAGAACGAAGTTGTTTTCTTTTGCCGTTTAACTTTCGTTGCTTCGTTTGATTTGATTCTTTTTGCCAACCGGAGTTCTTAAGTTGAACTTTCTGGTTAGATCTCTTATTTGAGTTTTACCTGTGCATTAGATAAGTGCTTATTGTATGCTTGTTTGTTTGTCTGCGATAGAATACCCGGAGTGCGCCGCCTGTTACTTCGAATCTCTAGGTTTCGCGGATCATCAGCAAGGCAAGTAACACTTTGATCATACATTTCCTACTACCCAGTTTTATTGCATTAGATCAATCCTCACACATTGCATGATTAGGATCTAACTAAATTGTGGGATGGGAAGTAGTTGAGGTAGTACCTATTACCTGTTTTATTATCAAACCTTTGGGAGTTACTTCTACGTTTGCCATTATGCCATGCTATGCTAGTAGACGTGGATTGGGTGAGTGATATCCATGACAGATGTGAGTTTGTTAATTAATGGTTTATCTAAGGTGGCAACTTAAATACACATCTGGGTGGATTGAGGTACCTGGGTATTCCAGGATTTCCTGTTTCTTTTTGGACGGCCACCCAGGCTCAAAGGGATCATGAGATTATTCATGCTAGAAACTTCCATGTGCAGCCACAAGCCATTATGGGCTCTGGCATAGTTGATTAAGTTGTGCGAACTCTTACAGGGTAGACTAGCAGATGTAGGGGAAAGTAGGTGTAACGGTTTATCCATCATAAGGTGTTAGTGCTTCTGAAAGACTATGTCTCGGTCATCCGTCTTCTCAAACACCATGTAGTGCGAGAAACCAAACGGAGGCGATCGAGTCTTGTGGGGAAAAGTGCGCAAACCTCTGCAGAGTGTAATAATCTAATCATGATTAGCCGTGTCCCCGGTTATGGACTTTTTGAGTATCTAGTACTTGGATTATCATGTGAATCTCAACATGTTACTCTAAATTAAGTTTGTTGGGTTTTGTTTAATGATGATTACTTTAATTGGGATTGAGGATGCTGTCAACCATTCTCAATGTTTAACAACTACCATGATAGTAAATAAAATTTATTCCTTTGTTGTAGGGAAATTGGCTTTACGCAAAACTGTAACCATAGAGCTTTCCACCAGCCAAATATGCATATAGTATAGCAGTTTCATTCCATTACTCTCTATGTGTTACATTGCCAGCATATTCCATGTGCTGACCGTTTCGGGCTGCAACGTTAATGTTGCAGACTTTTCAGACAACGATTAAGGAGTTTTTAGGTCGTGGTTCTATACTCAGTGATGCCGTTGGAGTTGATGGACTCACTTATCTTCCAAGCCTTCCGCTGTTATCGTTATTAGATGGCCTTAAGCCATATTTATTGTAATAAGTTCTCTATTGAGACACTCGATGTAATAAGTGTGTGATTGCTACTCTGTTATAAATCCTCCGAGTACTGTGTGGTGTTAGCATTACTGATCCAGGGATGACACTGGAGCATAGAGATCAGACAGTTTGAGGTCTGGTCGCTACATACCATCAACCTCAAACGCACAGTTCGGGACCCCCTACCCGAGATCCGCCGGTTTTGACACCGACAACAGGCTTCTCCGAAAGTCTGTATAAAACCATATGCTTTGATCACATTATCAAAGCGTATATTCCAACTCCGAGATGCTTGCACCAGTCCATAAATGGATCGCTGGAGTTTGCACACTTTGCTAGCACCTTTAGGATTTACAAAACCTTCTGGTTGCATCATATACAACTCTTCTTTGAGAAATCCATTAAGGAATGCAGTTTTGACGTCCATTTGCTAGCATTCATAATCATAAAATGCAACAATTGCTAACATGATTCGGACAGACTTAAGCATCACTACGGGTGAGAAAGTCTCATTATAGTCAACTCCTTGAACTTGTCGAAAACCTTTCGTGACAAGTCGAGCTTTGTAGACAGTAACATTACCATCAGGGTTAGTCTTCTTCTTGAAGATCTATTTATTCTCTATGGCTCGCCGATCATCGCGGAAGTCAACCAAAGTCCACATTTTGTTCTCATACATGGATCCTATCTCAGATTTCATGGCCTCAAGCCATTTATCGGAACCTGGGCTCATCATCGCTTCCTCATAGTTCATGGGTTCATCTTGGTCTAGTAACATGACTTCCAGAACAGGATTACCGTACCACTTTGGTGCGGAAAGTGCTCTGATTGACCTACAAGGTTCGGTAGTAACTTGATCTAAAGTTTCATGATCATTATCATTAGCTTCCTCTCTAGTTGGTTTAGGCATCACTGGAATTGATTTCTGTGATGAGCTACTTTCCAATTCGAGAGAAGGTACAATTACCTCATCAAGTTCTACTTTCCTCCCACTCACTTCTTTCGAGAGAAACTCTTTCTCTAGAAAGGATCCATTCTTAGCAACAATAATCTTGCCTTCGGATCTGTGATAGAAGGTGTACCCAATAGTTTCTTTTGGGTATCCTATGAAGACACACTTCTCCGATTTGGGTTTGAGCTTATCAGGCTGAAGCTTTTTCACATAAGAATTGCAACCCCAAACTTTAAGAAACGACAACTTAGGTTTCTTGCCAAACCACAGTTCATATGGTGTCGTCCCAACGGATTTAGACGGTGCTCTATTTAAAGTGAGTGCAGCTATCTCTAATGCATAACCCCAAAATGATAGTGGTAAATCGGTAAGAGATATCATAGATCGCACCATATCTAATAAAGTACGGTTACAACGTTCAGACACACCATTACGCTGTGGTGTTCCAGGTGGCGTGAGTTGTGAAACTATTCCACATTGTTTTAAATGAAGGACAAACTCGTAACTCAAATATTCGCCTCTGGGATCAGATCATAGAAACTTTATTTTCTTTTTACGATGATTCTCCACTTCACTCTGAAACTCTTTGAACTTTTCAAATGTTTCAGACTTGTGTTTCATTAAGTAGATATACCCATATCTGCTCAAATCATGTGTGAAGGTCGGAAAATAACGATACCCGCCGCGTGCCTCAACACTCATCGGACCGCATACATCGGCATGTATTATTTCCAATAAGTCATTGGATCGCTCCATTGTTCCAGACAACGGAGTTCTAGTCATCTTGCCCATGAGGCATGGTTCGCAAGTATCAAATGAGTCATAATCAAGTGATTCCAAAAGTCCATCTGCATGGAGTTTCTTCATGCGCTTTACACCAATATGACCTAAACGGTAGTGCCACAAGTATGTTGCACTATCATTATCAACTTTGCATCTTTTGGCATCAATATTATGAATATGTGTATTACTATGATCGAGATTCAATAAACCATTTACATTGGGTGTATGACCATAGAAGGTTTTATTCATGTAAACAGAACAACAATTATTCCCTGACTTAAATGAATAACCGTATTGCAATAAACATGATCTAATCATATTCATGCTCAATGCAAACACCGAATAACATTTATTTAGGTTCAACACTAATCCCGAAGGTGGAGGGAGTATGCGATGGTGATCTTATCAACCTTGGAATCACTTCCAACACACATCGTCACATCGCCCTTAACTAGTCTCTGTTCATTTTGTAGCTCCTGTTTCGAGTCACAAATCTTAGCAACTAAACCGGTATCAAATACCCAGGGGCTACTATGAACATTAGTAAAGTACACATCAATAACATGTATATCTAATATACCTTTGTTCAGTTTGCCATCCTTATCCGCCAAGTTTTTGTGGCAGTTCCGCTTCCAGTGACCATTTCCTTTGCAGTAGAAGCACTCAGTTTCAGGTTTGGGTCTAGCTTTGGGCTTCTTCACGGGAGTGGCAACTTGCTTGCCATTCTTCTTGAAGTTCCCTTTTTTCCCTTGCCCTTTTTCTTGAAACTAGTGGTCTTGTTAACCATCAACACTTGATGCTATTTCTTGATTTCTACCTTCGCCGATTTCAGCATCGCGAGGAGCTTGGGAATCGTTTTTGTCATCCCTTGCATATTATAGTTCATCACGAAGTTCTAGTAACTTGGTGATAGTGACTAGAGAACTCAGTCAATCACTATCTTATCTGGAAGATTAACTCCCACTTGATTCAAGCGATTGTAGTACCCAGACATTCTGAGCACATGCTCACTAGCTGAGCTATTCTCCTCCATCTTGTAGGAAAAGTACTCGTCAGAGGTCTTATACCTCTTAACATGAGCATGAGTCTGAAATATCATTTCCAGCTCTTGGAATATCTCATATTCTCCATGTCATTCAAAATATTTTTGAAGTCCTGGTTCTAAGTCGTAAAGCACGGTGCACTAAACTATCAAGTAGTCATCATACCGAGCTTGCAAACGTTCATAACGTCTGCATCTGCTCCTGCAATAGGTGTGTCACCTAGCGGTGCATCAAGGACATAATTCTTCTATGCAGCAATGAGGATAATCCTCAGATCACGGACCCAGTCCGCATCATTGCTACTATCATCTTTCAACTTAGTTTTCTCTAGGAACATATCAAAAATAAAAACAGGGGAGCTATACGCGAGCTATTGATCTACAACATAAATATGCAAATACTATCAGTACTAAGTTCATGATATATTAAGTTCAATTAATCGTATTACTTTAGAACTCCCACTTAGATAGACATCCCTCGAGTCATCTAAATGATTACGTGATCCAAATCAACTAAACCATGTCTGATCATCATGTGAGATGGAGTAGTCATCAATGGTGAACATCTCTATGTTGATCATATCTACTATATGATTCACGTTCGACCATTCGGTCTCTAGTGTTCCGTGGCTATGTATGTACATGCTAGGCTCGTCAAGTTTAACCCGAGTATTCCGCATGTGCAAAACTGTCTTGCACCCATTGTATGTGAATGTAGAGCCTATCACACCCGATCATCACGTGGTGTCTCAGCACGACGAACTATCGCAACGGTGCATACTCAGGGAGAACACTTATACCTTGAAATTTTAGTGAGGGATCATCTTATAATGCCACCTCCATACTAAGCAAAATAAGATTCATAATAGATAAACATCACATGCAATCAAAATATGTGACATGATATGGCCATCATCATCTTGTGCCATTGATCTCCATCTCCAAAGCACCGTCATGATCTCCATCGTCACCAGCTTGACACCTTGATCTCCATCGTAGCGTCGTGGTCGTCTCGCCAACTATTGCTTCTACAACTATCGCTAACACATAGTGATAAAGTAAAGCAATTACATGGCGTTTGCATTTCATACAATAAAGCGACAACCATAAGGCTCATGCTAGTTGCTGATAACTTTTACAAAACATGATCATCTCATACAATAACGTATATCACATCATGTCTTGACCATATCACATCACAACATGCCCTGCAAAAACAAGTTAGACATCCTCTACTTTGTTGTTGCAAGTTTTACGTTGCTGCTACGGGCTTCTAGTAATAACCGTTCTTACCTACGCATCAAAACCACAACGGTGATTTATCAAGTTTGCTGTTTTAACCTTCAACAAGGACTGACCGCAGTCAAATTCGATTCAACTAAACTTGGAGAAACAAACCCTTGGCAGCCATCTTTATGCAAAACTAGTTGCATGCCTGTCGGTGGAACCGGTCTCATGAACGTGGCCATGTAAGGTTGGTCCGGGCTGCTTCATCCAACAATACCGCCGAATCAAAATAAGACATTGGTGGTAAGTAGTATGACTATCACCGCCCACAACTCTTTGTGTTCCACTCGTGCATATCATCTACGCATAGACCTGGCTCAGATGCCATCATTGGGGAACGTAGCATGCAATATCAAAAAAATTCCTACCCTCACGCAAGATCTATCTAGGAGATGCATAGCAACGAGAGGGGGAGAGTGTGCCTACATACCCTCGTAGACCGAAAGCGGAAGCGTTTGACAACGCAGTTGATGTAGTCGAACTTCTCGTTCCGACCAATCAAGCACCGAACATACAACACCTCCGAGTTCTGCACACGTTCAGCTCGATGGTGTCCCTCAAACTCTTGATCTAGCAAATTGGCAAGGGAGAGTTTCGTCAGCATGATGGCGTGGTGACGGTGATGGTGAAGTGATCGGGGCAGGGCTTCGCCTAAGCACTACATGAATATGACCGGTTCTAGCAGTGTTGATGTGTGTGTTCTAGCAGTGCCCCCCACATTTATATAGGTTGGAGGGGAGGATAGGCAGCCAAGGGGGTGCCCCAAGTAGGAGGAATCCTACTAGGGCGCCACCCTAATTCGGCCTCCCCCCTTCCACATCTTCCGAAGGGGGAAGGAAGGAGGAGGGAGGAGGGAAGTAAGGGGAGGCTGAATCCCTCCCCTTACTTCTCTCTTCCCCCTCTTTCCTTCTCCTCCTATTCAGCCTATATGGGGCGCACCAGCCCCTTAGGGGCTGGTCTATCCCCCTCTTGGCCCATTAGGCCCATATAGTTGCCGGGGGGGGGGGGTGCCCGGAACCCCTTCCGCTGACCCGATATGTACCTAGTACCCCAGAACACTTCCGGTGTCCGAATATCATCGTCCTATATATGAATCTTTGCATATTTACCATTTCGTGACTCCTCGTCATGTCCGTGATCTCATCCGGGACACCAAACAACATCCGGTCACCAAATCACATAACTCATATAATACAAAATTGTCGTCGAACGTTAAGCGTGCGGACCCTACGGGTTCGAGAACTATGTAGATATGACCAATACACCTCTCCGGTCAGTAACCAACAACGGAACCTGGATGCTCATATTGGTTCCCACATATTCTACGAAGACCTTTATCGGTCGTACATACGTTATTCCCTTTGTCATCAGTATGTTACTTGCCCAAGATTCGATCGTCGATATCTTCATACCTAGTTCAATCTTGTTACCGTCAAGTCTCTTTATTCATTCCGTAATACATCATTCCGTAACTAACTCATTAGTCACATTGCTTTCAAGGCTTATTATGATGTGTATTACCGAGAGGGCCCAGAGATACATCTCCGATACTCGGAGTGACAAATCCTAATCTCGATCTATGCCAACCCAACAGACACCTTCGGAGATACCTATAGAGCATCTTTATAATCACCCAGTTACATTGTGACGTTTGATAGCACACAAGGTATTCCTCCGGTATCCGGGAGTTGCATAATCTCATAGTCAAATGAATATGTATATGATATGAAGAAAGCAATAGCAACAAAACTGAACGATAATTATGCTAAGCTAACAGATGGGTCTTGTCCATCACATCATTCTCCTAATGATGTGATCCCGTTCATCAAATGGCACACATGTCCATGGTTAGGAAACTTAACAATCTTTGATTAACGAGCTAGTCTAGTAGAGGCTTACTAGGGACACGCTGTTTTGTCTATGTATCCACACATGTATCAAGTTTCCGGTTAATACAATTCTAGCATGAATAATAAACATTTATCATGATATAAGGAAATATAAATAACAACTTTATTAATGCCTTTAGGGCATATTTCCTTCAATTTTGGGGGTTTTGGTTTAATAGATGTGAAAATAAAAGTGAATAAAAATAGATCTCGAAGGCAAATATATTAAAGAAGAGACCCGGGGCCCGTAGATTTCACTAGTGGCTTCTCTCGAGAAAAATAGCATACGGTGGGTAAAAAAATCATTGTTGGGAAATTGACAGAACTTCAAATAATCATGATGATATCCAGGCAATGATTATTATATAGGCATCATGTCCAAGATTAGTAGACCGACTCCTGCCTGCATCTACTACTATTACTCCACACATCGACCGCTATCCAGCATGCATCTAGTGTATTAAGTTCATGGAGAAACAGAGAAATGCAATAAGAATGATGACATGATGTAGACAAGATCTATTTATGTAGAAATAGACCCCATCTTGTTATCCTTAGTAGCAACGATACATACGTGTCGTTTCCCCTTCTGTCACTGGGATCGAGCACCGTAAGATCGAACCCATCCCAAAGCACCTCTTCCCATGGCAAGAAAAATTGATCTAGTCGGCCCAACAAAACCAAACATTCGAAGAAGAAATACGAGGCTATAAGTAATCATGCATATAAGAGATCAAAAGACTCAAATAACTTTTATGGATAAAAACATAGATCTAATCATAAACTCAAAGTTCATCGGATCCCAACAAACACACCGCAAAAAGAGTTACATCAAATAGATCTCCAAGAGACCTTTGTATCGAGAATCAAAAGAGAGAGAGGAAGCCATCTAGCTACTAACTACGGACCCGTAGGTCTACAATGAACTACTCACACATCATTGGAGAGGCACCAATGAGGATGGTGAACCCCATCGTGATGGTTGCCGGTGTCAAAACCGGCCGATCTCGGGTAAGGGGTCCTGAACTGTGCGTCTGAGGATCGAAGGTAACCGGAGATAAAGGGGACATGATGTTTACCTAGGTTCGGGCCCTCTTAATGGAGGTAATACCCTATTTCCTGCTTGATTGACTTTCATGAGTATAGGGGTTACAAGAGTTGATCTACCTCAAGATCGTAATGGCTAACCCTAGATGACTAGCCTATGTAATTTCCGATAGCCTCTATGGACTAAACCCTCCAGTTTATATAGACATCGGAAGAGCCTAGGGTTGTACAGAGTCGGTTTACAGAGAAAGGAAACTATACATCCGGACGTCAAGCTTGCCATCCACGCAAAGGATAGTCCCATCCAGGCACGAGCGAAGGCCTCCTGCCTTGTATCTTCACGGCCCACTAGTCCGGCCCACGTTACATAGCCCGGACACTTGAGGACCCCGTAATCCATGACTCCCTTAGTAGTCCCTGAACCAGTCTTTCGATGACGATGTGTTCGGTATGTAGATTGTCTTCGGCATTGCAAGGCGGGTCCTCCTCCGAATACTTCAAAGCAGTCTTCTGAGCAAGAGAACTGTATCTGGCTCTGTATAACAGCTATAACCTCCAACCACAAGGGCATAATGCTTAATTAAAATAAGTTATATCCACTGACAACTTTTTCGGCGAAACGTTACATCTAGCCTTTTTATTATTTCAAACCATTTTTGGCCTCCCGCTTCGTGTTTCGAGGCGCAACCTCCATTGACACGTCTTGTCAAAGCAGAGATCGTGCCCCCTTATTGCAGGATTCTCATCAATACAGATTTGGGTTATCCAATCGTGCCATTCGCACGACCCCTTGGGAATAGGCGAGTTTTAAGGTTTGTGAGGGGCGCTTGATATTCACTGCCTATATAAGCGGATAAAGATCCATATTTTTACCCCACGCCTTATTCTCCCCTCTGCCTTCCCATCCTCGAGCTCCAGCGCCCAAGCTTTGATCTTTCCCACCGCCCAACCTCTCCAGCCATGGCCGGATCTGGCTCGCTGATACATCTCCAACATATCTATAATTTTTGATTGTTCCATGCTATTATATTATCTATTTTGGATGTTTAATGGGCTTTAATATGCTCTTTAATATTATTTTTGGGACTAACCTATTAACCGGAGGCCCACTGTCAGTTTCTTGTTTTTTTGCCTATTTTAGAGTTTCGCAGAAAAGGAATATCAAACGGAGTCCAAACAGAATGAAACCTTTGCGATGATCTTTCTTGGACCGAAAGCAATCCAGAAGACTTGTAGTCGATGTCTGGAACTCCACGAGGCGGCTACAAGGCAGGAGGGCGCGCCGAGGGGGGTAGGTGCGCCCCCACCCTCATGGGCCCCTCGTAGCTCCACCGGCGTACTTCTTGCGCCTATATATACTTTTATACCCTAGATCAATCGCAGAGAGCCACGAAACCACTTTTCTGTCGCTGCAACCTTCTGTACCCGTGAGATCCCATCTTGGCGCCTTTTTCGGCAATCTGCCGGAAGGGGAATCGATCATGGAGGGCTTCTACATCAACACAATTGCCTGTCCGATGAAGCATGAGTAGTTTACCATAGACCTTCGGGTCCATAGTAATTAGCTAGATGGCTTCTTCTCTCTCTTTGGTTCTCAGTACAAAGTTCTCCTTGATGTTCTTGGAGATCTATTCGATGTAATACTCTTTTGCGGTGTGTTTGCCGAGATCTGATGAATTGTGGGTTTATGAACAAGATTATCTATGAATATTATTTGGTTCTTCTCTGAATTCTTATATGCATGATTTGATATCTTTGCAAGTCTATTCGAATTATCAGTTTAGTTTGGCCTACTAGATTGACCTTTCTTGCAATGGAGAAGTGCTTAGCTTTGGGTTCAATCTTGTGGTGTCCTTTCCCAATGACAGTAGGGGCAGCAAGGCTCGTATTGTATTGTTGCCATCGAGGATAAAAAGATGGGGTTTATATCATATTGTTTGAGTTTATCCCTCTACATCATGTCATCTTGCTTAATGCGTTACTCGGTTCTTATGAACTTAATACTCTAGATGCATGCTGGACAGCGGTCGATGTGTGGAGTAATGGTAGTAGATGCAGAATCATTTCGGTCTACTTGACACGGATGTGATGCCTATATTCATGATCATTGCCATAGACATCTACATAACTATGCGCTTTTCTATCAATTGCTTGGCAGTAATTTGTTCACCCACCGTAATACATGCTATCTTGAGAGAAGCCACTAGTGAAACCTATGGCCCCGGGTCTCTTTCTTATTATATTGCATCTCTTTTATTTACATCGCATTTCGTTTACTATTTTGCAATCTTTACTTTCCAATCTATACAACAACAATACCAAAAATACTTACTTTACTATATTCATTAGATCTCACTTTTGCGAGTGACCGTGAAGGGATTGACAACCCCTTTATCATGTTGTTGCAAGGTTCTTGATTGTTTGTGCAGGTACTAGGTGACTTGTGCGTTGTCTCCTACTGGATTGATACCTTGGTTCTCAAAATTGAGGGAAATACTTACGTTACTTTGCTGCATCACCCTTTCCTCTTCAAGGGAAAACCAACGCATGCTCAAGAGGTAGCAAGAAGGATTTCTGGCGCCGTTGCCGGGGAGATCTACGCCAAGTCAAGACATACCAAGTACCCATCATAAACTCTTCTCCCTCGCATTACATTATTTTCCATTCGCCTCTTGTTTTCCTCTCCCCCACTTCTAAAACGATTTTCAAAAACCTTTGCCTTTCCTTTGCCCTTCTTCCGTTCGTCCTTCTGTTTGCTCGTGTTACCATGTGCCTTCTATTAGCTTGCATCTTTGCTTGCTAAATATCTATTGTTATGGATCCTCATCCTCTTGCTAATCTTTTTAAAAGATCCAATTATGATGAACCAATTGCTAGAGAGTTGAGTGCACTAGATTATCTTTATGAGGTTTTGCTTGAAATTCATGAATCTGAAAATTGTGATGAAATGTTGAAAGAAGAAAATTATAAAGTGATTCATGATAGCTCCTTGAATGAAAAGCATGATTGCAATGATGTTATTATAAATTATATGAATGTCAATTGTTTTAATGATATGCAAAACCCTAAGCTTGGGGATGCTAATTCTGCTATGTCTACTACTTGTTGCAATGATCATGACTGGGGTGATTTTTCTTATGATCTTGAAAATTTATTTAAGCCCCATGATGAATATGAGATTGATAATAATGTTTGCAATAATATTGAAAGTGGGTTTGGAAGAGTGTCAACTTTAGATCCCACATATTTGGATAATGTTCAATCTTATGAAGTTTTTGATAAAAATAGGTTCAGAGAGGTCATGACTTTATTTTATGATAATCCCACTATTTCGGAAGAGTGTCAACTTTGCATGCGTGTGGATCATGAAGAGAAAATTTTATGTGATAGTTATATTGTTGAATTTGATTATGATCCTGCATGTAATTATTATTAGAGAGGCCAATATGGTTGTAGAAATTTTCATGTTACCAAATTACCTCTCGTTTTGTTGAGATTGCTATTGTTCCTTTCTTCTTCCTTGCATATGCTAGTTTTTGCTTGCCTTGATAATTTGTTTGATTATGAAATGCCTATGCATAGGATGTATGTTAGACTTAGATGTGATTTTCATATGCTTCATGATGCTCCCTTCGTGTTTCAATTGCTATCTTTCATGTGAGCATCATTAAAATTATAGATGCCTAGCTTAATGGCTTTAAAGAATAGCGCTTGTTGGGAGGCAACCCAATTTTATTTTTGTTCTTTGCTTTTTCTTCCTGTTTAGTAATAAATAATTCATCTAGCTTCTGTTATGATTGTGTTTTTTTATGTTTTAATTAGTGTTTGTGCCAAGTAAAGCCTTTAGGATCTTCTTGGCTGATTGTTGTTTGATCTTGCTGATAAAAACAGAAAGTATGCGCTCACAAAAATAATTATCATTTTTTTACCAGAAAGCGATAAAATACCAATTCCAACTGAAGTAGATTAATATACTTTTTATCCTGGTCTTCCTAATTTTTCAGAATTTTTTGAGTTACAGAAGTATTCGAAACCTCCAGATTGCTACAGACTGCTCTATTTTTGACAGATTCTGTTTTTCGTGTGTTGTTTGCTTATTTTGATGAATATAATGGTAGTATTGGGGGGTATGAACCATAGAGAAGTTTGAATAAAGTAGGTTTAACACCAATATAAATAAAGAATGAGTTCATTACAGTACCTTAAAGTGGTGGTTTATTTTCTTATACTAACGGAGCTCATGAGATTTTCTGTTGAAGTTTTGTGTTGTGAAGTTTTCAAGTTTTTGGGTAAAGATTTGATAGATTTTGGAATAAGGAGTGGCAAGAGCTTAAGCTTGGGGATGCACAAGGCACCCCAAGGCAAAATTCAAGGACAACCAAAAGCCTAAGTTTGGGGATGCCCCGGAAGGCATCCCCTCTTTCGTCTTCGTCTATCGGTAACTTTACTTGAGGCTATATTTTTATTCACCACATGATATGTGTTTTGCTTGGAGTATCTTATATGATTTGAGTCTTTGCCTTTTATTTTACCACAATCATCCTTGATGTACACACCTTTTGGGAGATACACGCATGAATCGGAATTTATTAGAATACTCTATGTGCTTCACTTATATCTTTTGAGCTAGATAATTTTGCTCTAGTGCTTCACTTATATCTTTTTAGAGCACGATGGTGGTTTATTTTATAGAAATTATTGATCTCTCATGCTTCACTTATATTATTTTGAGAGTCTTTTAGAACAACATGGTAATTTGGTTTGGCTATAAAACTAGTCCTAATATGATGGGCATCCAAGATGGGTATAATAAAAACTTTCATATAAAGTGCGTTGAATACTATGAGAAGTTTGATGCTTGATGATTGTTTTGAGACATGAGGATGGTGATATTAAAGTCATGCTAGTTGAGTAGGTATGAATTTGAGAAATACTTGTGTTGAGGTTTGCAAGTCCCGTAGCATGCACGTATGGTAACCGTTGTGTAACAAATTTGAAGCATGAGGTGTTTCTTTGATTGTCTTCCTTATGAGTGGCGGTCGGGGGCGAGCGATGGTCTTTTCCTACCAATCTATCCCCTAGGAGCATGCGCGTAGTGCTTGGTTTTGATGACTTGTAGATTTTTGCAATAAGTATGTAAGTTCTTTATGACTAATGTTGAGTCCATGGATTATACACACTCTAACCCTTCCACCATTGCTAGCCTCTCTAGTACCACGCAACTTTCGTCGGTACCATAAACTCACCATTTACCTTCCTCAAAACAGCCACCATACCTACCTATTATGGCATTTCCATAGCCATTCGAGATATATTGCCATGCAACTTTCCACCGTTCCCTCTATTATGACACGCTCCATCATTGGCATATTGCCTTGCATGATCATGTAGTTGACATCGTATTTGTGGCAAAGCCACCATTCATATTTTTTTCATACATGTCACTCTTGATTCATTACACATCCCAGTACACCGCCGGAGGCACTCATATAGAGTCATATTTTGTTCTAAGTATCGAGTTGAAATCCTTGAGTTGTAAATAAATAGAAGTGTGATGATCATCATTATTAGAGCATTGTACAGTGTGAGGAAATAAAAAAAGAGGCCAATGAAGACAAACAGAAAAAGAGAGAAAAAGAGAGAAGGGACAATGCTACTATCCTTTTTCCACACTTGTGCTTCAAAGTAGCACCATGATCTTCATGATAGAGAGTCTCTTTTTTTGTCACTTTCATATACTAGTGGGAATTTTCGTTATAGAACTTGGCTTGTATATTCCAGTAATGGGCTTCCTCAAAATGCCCTAGGTCTTCGTGAGCAAGCAAGTTGGATGCACACCCACTTTGTTTCTTTTGTGGAGCTTTCATGCATTTATAGCTCTAGTGCATCCATTGCATGGAAATCCCTACTCACTCACATTGATATCTATTGATGGGTATATCTCCATAGCCCATTAATACGCCTAGTTGATGTGAGACCATCTTCCTCCTTTTTGTCTTCTCCACAACCACCACTCTATTCCACTCATAGTGCTATGTCCATGGCTCACGCTCATGTATTGCGTTAAAGTTGAAAAAGTTTGAGAATACTAAAGTATGAAACAATTGCTTGGCTTGTCATCGGGGTTGTGCATGATCTGAATATTTTGTGTGACGGAGATGGAGCATAGCCAAACTATATGATTTTGTAGGGATGAACTTTCTTTGGCCATGTTATTTTTAGAAGACATGATTACTTTGTTAGTATGCTTGAAGTATTATTATTTTTATGTCAATATTAAACTTTTGTCTTGAATCTTTCGGATCTGAACATTCATGCCACAATAAAGAAAATTACATTGATAATTATGTTAGGTAGCATTCCACATCAAAAATTCTGTTTTTATCATTTACCTACTCGAGGACGAGCAGGAATTAAGCTTGGGGATGCTTGATACGTCTCCAATGTATCTATAATTTTTTATCGTCCCATGCTATTATATTATCTGTTTTGGATGTTTAATGGGCTTTAAAATGCTCTTTTATATTATTTTTGGGACTAACCTATTAACCGGAGGCCCAGTGCCAATTTTTTTTGCCTATTTTAGAGTTTCGCAGAGAAGGAATATCAAACGGAGTCCAAACAGAATGAAACCTTCGCGATGATCTTTCTTGGACCGAAAGCAATCCAGAAGACTTGGAGTCAAAGTCTGGAACTCCACGAGGCGGCCATGAGGCAGGAGGGTGCGCCGAGGGGGTAGGCGTGCCCCACCCTCGTGGGCCCCTTGTAGCTCCACCGACGTACTTCTTTCACCTATATATATACTCTTATACCCTAGGTCGATCGCAGAGAACCATGAAACCACTTTTCCGCCGCCGCAACCTTCTGTACCCGTGAGATCCCATCTTGGGGACTTTTCTGGCGATCTTCCGGAGGGGGAATCGATCACGGAGGGCTTCTACATGAACACCATTGCCTCTCCGATGAAGCATGAGTAGTTTACCACAGACCTTCGGGTCCATAGTTATTAGCTAGATGGCTTCTTCTCTCTCTTTGATTCTCAATACAAAGTTCTCCTCGATGTTCTTGGAGATCTATTTGATGTAATACTCTTTTGTGGTGTGTTTGCTGAGATCCGATGAATTGTGGGTTTATGAACAAGATTATCTATGAATATTATTTGGTTCTTCTCTGAATTCTTATATGCATGATTTGATATCTTTGCAAGTCTCTTCGAATTATCGGTTTAGTTTGGCCTACTAGATTGATCTTTCTTGCAACGGGAGAAGTGCTAAGCTTTGGGTTCAATCTTGTGTGTCCTTTCCTAGTGACAGTAGGGGTAGCAAGGAACATATTGTATTGTTGCCATCGAGGATAAAAAGATGGGGTTTATATCGTATTGTTTGAGTTTATCCCTCTACATCATGTCATCTTGCTTAATGCGTTACTCTGTTCTTATGAACTTAATACTCTAGATGCATGCTGGATAGCGGTCGATGTGTGGAGTAATAGTAGTAGATGCAGAATCGTTTCAGTCTACTTGACACGGACGTGATGCCTATATTCATGATCATTGCCTTAGATATCTTCATAACTATGCGCTTTTCTATCAATTGCTCGGCAGTAATTTGTTCACCCACCGTAATACATGCTATCTTGAGAGAAGCCACTAGTGAAACCTATGGCCCCTGGGTCTCTTTCTTATTATATTGCATCTCTTTTATTTACATCGCATCTCGTTTACTATTTTGCAATCTTTACTTTCCAATCTATACAACAAAAATACCAAAAGTATTTACTTTACTATCTTTATTAGATCTCACTTTGCGAGTGACCGTGAAGGGATTGACAACCCCTTTATCGCGTTGGTTGCAAGGTTCTTGATTGTTTGTGCAGGTACTAGGTGACTTGTGCGTTGTCTCCTACTGGATTGATTCCTTGGTTCTCAAAACTAAGGGAAATAGTTATGCTACTTTGCTGCATCACCCTTTCCTCTTCAAGGGAAAACCAATGCATGCTCAAGAGGTAGCACTCGCAGGGCAAGTGGATGACTTCCTCCGTCACGGAGAAGGACGTCGAGGAACTCCGGGAAGCAGGGTACCTGGCTGCAAGAATCGCGCATAGGCTCCCTACCAAAAAGCAGATCATCCCTACTTTGGAGCCCGGCGAGAGAGCGGTGTTTATCTCCCACTTCCTCCGCGAACTAGGGTTTCCTCTCCACCCTTTCGTCCGCGGCCTCATGTTCTATTATGGGCTAGATTTCCATGATCTAGCCCCAAATTCCTTCCTCCACATTTCGGCGTTCATCGTCGTGTGTGAGGCGCTCTTCCACATCCCCCACTTCGGCCTATGGCTTAAGGTTTTCAATGTGAAGCCGAAAGTGGTTGGCGGGCAACATGCGGACTTGGCGGCGCCATGGTAAGCAAGCTCCCCAATGTCACCTGGCCCACAGGGGCCTTCATGGAGACCGTGAAGGGATGGCAATAGGAGTGGTTATACATCACTGAACCCCGCGGTGCCACATGGGCAGCCACTCCTGAGTTTAAATCTGGACCCCCAATGCGGCTCGCATCGTGGATCAACAAGGGCTTGGATTGGGCATCGTCCAATGAAGTGATGGTGCTGCAAAAGCGCATCAAAAATATGATAGAGAAGAACACGAGTCTCACCGATGTGATTCATGTGATGCTTTTCCGCGGGATCCTCCCCTGCAAGCGCCGGCCTCTCCACATGTGGGAGTTCAATCCGGAAGGGCCGCGGACCCTACAGTGATTCTTCAGCACAACACATGAAGAGATCTGGAAGCTGCTCTTCAAGGCCCAGAAGACATGGCCGGAGACGACCGACGACATCGGCCTTGACAGCGCGCATCCGGCCACCCCGGTAAGCATTTTAGTTTCCGAACATAACTTCAGTTCGTAAATCAAAAGGTATGCTGAGCCTTCCATCCTTCAATCAGGGCTGGATAAAGAAGGCAGAGCTGATCAAGTGTCCGGCTCCGCTACCCGAAGACCCAACCATTCCCCTGCTAATGAGGATGCTGGTCCCGGCGCTGTATCAGGCGCCAGAGAAGAAGGCCAAGAAGAAGGGCAAGGAGGCCAAAGGTGGCCTCCGCCGTAAAGTCACTTCAGACGCTATGTCCGGAGAAACCGAGGCTCCCTCCTCTCACGAGCGAGATGAAGACGAAGAGGAGGAGAAGGATGCTGAAAATGATTCTCCCCTTAAGGGGAGGAAGAAGAAAAGGGCGGCCTCCGTAGACCCAGAGGCGGAGGCATCCAAGAGGGGGAAGATATCCCTCTCGGATGGCTTGGATTCGGATGCTAAAGTCATCCCTGAGTGGCGCCCCAGGTCAAAGCCCCTGGCTGCATCGTAAGTATCCAATACATATATCCGGTTTTGATGATTGTAGTTCTAACACATTATATTGTGTGCTTCAGTCCGGCCCACGATCTCCCCCAATTATCATCATCTTTGGGGAACTCGTTGGAGCCGGGGATGGTGGAGAGCGAGACGCCTCCGCGAGCCTCCCCACCGACCGCTATGGATGACACCGAAGTGTTGTCCTGAAGAGACTCCCCGGGCATGGAGAGGTGCGGGAGGCTGCCAAGACGGCACCAGAGGGTAACGCATCGTCTGCCGAGAACATGGGGGAACCAACCCCCATAGAGACTGATGACGGGGGCCATGACCAATCCGGCCCCCAGCCGAACACTATTCTAGAGACCCACACAGCTCCGGAATCAAGCGAGCAACCCCCTTTGACGGAGGGGGGAGCATCGACTCCACCGGCGACCTCCACTAATCCAAGATGCACTTCAACTTGCTTCCATCATGGAGGAGCACTGCACCTTGATGGGTACGGTGGTTGAGAAGGTCCAGTCTGCCAAAAGCAGGCTGAACGAAGCTTTCACCAGCCTATTAACAGGCTTTGAGGTATACGATGTAATACTCTTAGCCGCTTGTGCAAAAAAATATGCCCGTGTATGGATAGTAGCCCTTGAGACTCTATTTCGCTTTTGAAAGAGGGCCGAATAGAGGATCAAGTAATATTCACAGGAGATAACATACTTGTCTATTTTGATAAACATGCTTCACTATTAGCGGCGACCGCCCAGGCCGCTGAAGTATCCGAACTCAAGCGGAAGTTCAAGCTAGCCGATGGGGATCTCGTCCGTATCAATAAACGTCTTGATGAGGCGCAGGGTATGGTTTGAAAAAGTGTTTACACACCTGAAGTAATATGTCAATGCGGAGTATAATCTCATTTGTTGTCCTGATCATATTTGTAGGTAGTGCGACCGAGGTCAAGACCCTGAAGAGCGCCCTCGCCTAAGCCAAGGAGCGGGTGCGGGTCAGCCAAGCGGCCGCTAACAAAGCGGCTATAGATTTAGAGGGCGAGCAGGTCACCCACTGCAAGTATGAGGAGCAGGTGACCGAAGTGGAGCAGGAGCTCAAGGATGCCGGCAGCAAGTGCGAGGCCTTAGAGGAGAAGAATAAGGCCCAAGCGATCAATCTCACCAAGGCTATTCAGGAGGCCAAGGAGGCGTGGACCGAGTCTCGGGTGGCTCACGAGGAGATCAAGCAGGCCGAATAGATAATGGCTGGTAAGCCCTTTCTTTTACAGAGTATATTTGGCGGTTGGAGATATGCCTTGCTTAATCGACTATGGATTTCTCCGGACGCCTTTGCGGATCTTCCGAGGAGTGCTGCCGACGCCGCACAATATTTCTGGGCCCAGGAGGGGAACACCACGGAGAAACTCTTCTGGTCACAGTACCCGGCGCCAGAGCGTCTGACACTGCTAAACAACCAGATGATGCAGCTGGCGGAGCTGCATAGGATGTCCGGTTTGGGCATGAAGGACATCATAGTCCGGCTGTGGCCATCCGGACCCATTTCTAGTAGCTACTTCGGCCTGGTCAATCGGCTCGGCGACGCCCTGCCCCGACTTGAAGCTGTGAAGCGCTCGCCGTGCATATAGGGTGCGCGGATGGCCTTTGCCCGTGTCAAAATGCACTAGGCGAAGATGAAGGCTTCCATCGTGGTGGTCGAGGGTCCACCCAAAGGCAAGGACCAACGCAAGCCGAAGCGGTATTTTGAAGACGTCCTAGAGGGTGCCCGTTTAATAGAGGGCCAATGCTTAAAGTATATCATGTTTGAGTGAATGTATCCGAACTGCCCAGATGTTGTTTTATGAACTAAGGCTTTGTAATATATTTGTGCCTTTATTTGAAATGATTTTCCTCCTGTGCGGCCGTTTTTAGTTCTGAAAGTTTGCCAATCGTCGGCTTCAGCCCCCACGTAGATACTACGGGGGTGTTCGGAATAGCACATGACCACACTTGACACAACGTCTTGGTCCGTAAAGGAGGTGTCTGTGCAGCAAACCAGGCAATTAGACTATGCGGCTTTATCACTCTCACTTAGCCATAGGAGTTTGACAATGGGGCTATGAGCTAGCCCCTGGTGCGTGTGCAGATATCCGAACTTGGATGCCTTAGGCGCGTGACTGGGTGGAGGCCAGTCCTTCGTATAATATGGAAAAAATCGCAAAAGTTTTAGTAAGTCACCAAACCGCTGACCAGCTCTCGCTATATCATGACAGTAAGTTTTCGGCTTTCTCTACTGAGGTGTTTGACTGGACGAACCAGAAACACAATCGCAGTAGTTCTCCCTTTACTACCTTAGCCGAACAAGCGAGCCGGGCAACCCAACTATCGACCAAAGACATGTTTCGGAGCCGATGCATATAATGCAGTATTCGGGACGCTGAAGTATACTATAAAAGTGTTCAGACTTTTTTTTTTGAAAAATATATGTGGCCGAATAGAGCCCCTGGAAATTTATGCTGAGGTGTATATGTCAATCTGTCATGAAGACGGAATACATATTATGAAATAAGCCAATACCGAATAGGGTTGGACAAAATTGTTTCCACTATAGTCTGATTGATACATCAAAACATGCTCTTACAGAGAATACCATAAGCATCAAAGCTATTTTACATGCCAAGATTTTGTGAGCAAGGGAAAGCCATATACAGGTCCTTAAAAAAGGTGGTCTTGAAGATCCTTTGGACACCCTGCCGCACGTCTGCACCGCTTTTCACCTTGGTGAAGGATCCTTAGAGAGGATCAACGATCGTATATATAGAAGGGGCCTGGGAAAGGGCCCTTATACCACCGAAAAGTGATCCAGGTTTTAAAGAACCTGAAATATGGGAGAAAAGAGAAAAAGGGACAAGATTAGGGTCCGAACAAGGTCGAGCTGTATTGTGGACCTTGTGCTTAGTGTGCCTCCGTCCTTGCCCATGGTATTTTTAATGCGTAGTTATGCGCGCGCGGTACGTATGCCGCGATTAGGTGGGTATTTTGATGGAGGCCAAATTGTTAGTCGAACTCTGGATGAACCAAATTGTCGTTCTGCAGGGTAGACCAGACTCGTTTGACAGTGTCCGTGGGCTGGATGGCCGATGAAGTATTTGGCTTGATAAGGCCACCCTGTACCTCAGCTGCGAGGGTCGCGGTATGCTCCTCGATACGGAGGAAGCGCTCCATATATTTCCATTGACTGTTATAACACCGCATGGTTCGGGCATCTTGAGCTTTAGATAAGCATAGTGCGGGACTGCATTGAAACGGGTGAAAGCGGTTCGTCCGAGCAGTGCATGATAACCACTGCGGAAGGGGAAAATGTCGAAGATGAAATCTTTGCTTCAGAAATTATCCGGTGAGCCGAAGACTACTTCCAGCGGTATTGACCCTGTGCAGCAGGCCTCCACGCCAGGTATTACTCCTTTAAAGGTGGTTTTAGTAGGCTTGATTCTTGATGGGTCGATACCCATTCTGCGGACCGTGTCTTGATAAATCAAGTTAAGACTGCTGCTGCCGTCCATGAGGACTCTAGTGAGATGGTATTCGTCGATGATTGGATCGAGGACCAGAGCTGCCGAACCTCCATCACGGATACTGATCAGGTGGTCCCTGCGATCGAAGGTGATCGCACAAGCCGACCAGGGGTTGAATTTGGGGCGACTGGGTCTACGGCGTAGACGTCCCTTAGTGCGCGCTTGCGCTCCCTCTTGGGGATATGAGTGACATATATCATATTCACTATTTTTATCTCACGGGGGAATTTCTTTTGCCTCCCTGAGTTCGATGGGCGAGGCTCTTCATCGTCCTCGCTGGGCGGCCCTTTCCCCTTATGTTCGGTGTTTAGCTTACCGTCCTGTTTAAAGACCCAACAATTTCTGTTGGAATGATTGGCAGGCTTGTTAGGGGTGCCATGAATCTGGCAAGGCCGATCGTGTATTTTGTCCAAACTGGATGGACCATCTTTGTTTCCTTTGAATGGCTTCTTCCACTGACTTGATTTAGAGCCACTGAATCCTGCGTTGACCGCCATGTCCTCGATATCTTCATTGTTGCTTCGACGCTTGTGTTTGTTGCGTTGTGGCCTACCATTGCCATCTCCGGCATCAGAGGTGCCAGGGCCGCTGGTGCTGTTGCTTCTACCAGCTAGCCCGCTGTCTTCTCCCGTGCAAAAGCGGGTCATGAGTGTGGTAAGAGCTGCCATGGACTTCGGTTTTTCTTGGCCGAGGTGTCAGGAAAGCCATTCGTCATGGACGCTATGTTTAAAGGCCGCGAGGGCTTCGGCGTCCGGACAATCGAAGATTTGATTCTTTTTACTTAAGAACCTACTACAGAGTTTTCGGGCCAACTCTCCGGTTTGCTGGACTATATGACTAAGGTCATCGGCGTCCGTAGGCCGGACATAGGTACCTTGGAAGTTGTCTCTAAAGGCATCTTACAAATCTTCCCAGCTACCAATAGACTTCTCTAGGAGTCTGTTTAACTAGTGCCGTGCTGGTCCTTTCAGCTTTAAGGGGAGATATTTGATGGCATGGAGATCGTCACCACGCGCCATATGGATATGGAGAAGGAAATCTTCAATCCATACCGCGAGATCTATTGTGCCGTCATATGATTCGATGTTTACGGGTTTAAACCCTTCTGGGAACTGGTGCTACATTACCTCATCGGTAAAGCATAAGGGGTGTGCAGCGCCTCTGTATCGGGCAACGCCACGACGGAGTTCGGATGACATCCGTATGCGGTTTTCGGCCCGGGTGAGGTTATGCCTATCGCGCCAGGCCTAATGGTCGTCTTCTCGCGTTGGGGCATGCCCCCTTGATTCATAGATTGTTCTGGCTTGGCCTGCTTTATTGTCCAGGTCTTGTCGTAGATCGTAGGTGTATCCTGGAGCCGCTGTCTCTCTTTTCACAAAAGTCAGAGAATATAGCAGTCATACATCTTTGAAAGGTAGCAGGTGCATTACATAAACCAAAAGGTATACGTCTATAAGCAAAGGTACCGAAAGGGCAAGTAAAAGTGGTCTTTTCCTGATCCTCTTTCAACACAGGTATTTGAAAGCAAAAATGTGTATGTTTGGATAATTTTTCTAGCATTTGATCAATAAAAGGTAAAGGGTAACGATCCTTTCTAGTAGATTTATTTAATTTGCGGAAATCAATTACCATTCTATAACCTGTAACAATTCTTTATGGGATCAATTCATCTATATCATTAGGAACAACAATAATACCTCCCTTCTTAGGGACACAATGGACAGGACTTGCCCACTGACTATCAGCACCATGATAAATTATATGTGCCTCGAGAAGCTTTAGTATTTCATTTCTTACCACTTCTTTCATCTTAGGATTTAACCGTCGTTGGTGATCTACAACCCGTTTAGCGTCTTTCTCCAATTTTATTTTGTGCTGGCATAGAGTGGGACTAATGCCCTCAAGATCATCAAGAGTATATCCAATAGCGGCACGGTGCTTCTTTAGAGTTTTCAATTATTTCTCTTCTTCCTGCTCTGAAAGGTTAGCACTAATAATAATATGATATGTCTTCTTTTCATCTAGATAAGCATATTTAAGAGTATCTAGTAATGGTTTAAGCTCAAACACGGGATCACCCTTGGGTGGAGGAGGATCCCCTAGAATTTCAACAGGCAAGTTGTGTTTCAAAATAGGTCCCTGTTTAAAGAATACTTCATCTATTTTCCTTCTTTCATTCATAAACATATCATTTTCATGGTCTGGCAAATATTGTTCTAAAGGATCATTAGGAGGTATGGCAATAGAAGCAAGACCAATAACTTCATCTTTACTAGGCAATTCCTTGTCATGGGGTTTTCTACGAAATTTAGCAAAATTAAAATCATGAGACATATCCCCTAAACCAACAGTAACAATATCCTTTTCGCAATCTATCTTAGCATTAAAAGTATTCAAGAAGGGTCTACCAAATATAATGGGACAAAAGTCATCTTGTGGGGAAGTAAGAACAAGAAAATCAGTAGGATATTTAATTTTCCCACACAAGACTTCAACATATCTAATAATCCCAACTGGTGAAATAGTATCTCTATTGGCAAACTTAATAGTAACATCAATATCTTCTATCTCAGCAGGTGCAATATCATGCATAATTTCTTTATATAAAGTATAAGGTATTGCACTGACACTAGAACCCATATCACATAAGCCAAGATAACAGTGATCTCCCATTTTAACAGAAACAACAGGCATGCTGATAACCCACAAGTATAGGGGATCGCAACAGTTTTCGAGGGTAGTGTATTCAACCCAAATTTATTGATTCGACACAAGGGGAGCCAAAGAATATTCTCAAGTATTTGCAGCTGAGTTGTCAATTCAACCACACCTAGATAACTTAATATCTACAATAAAGTGGTTAGTAGCAAAGTAATATGATAGTAGTGGTAACGGTGGCAAAAAGTAATGGTAGCAAAATTAATATTTTTGGGTTTTATAGTGATGGTAACAGTAGCAACGGAAAAGTAAATAAGCAAAGAACAATATATGGAAAGCTCATAGGCAATGGATCGGTGATGGAGAATTATGTCGGATGCGATCGATCATGTCACAGTCATAACATAGGGTGACACATAACTAGCTCCAGATCATCAATCTAATGCAGGCATGTATTCCGAATATAGTCATACGTGCTTAGGGAAAAGAACTTGCATGACATCTTTTGTCCTACCCTCCCGTGGCAGCGGGGTCCTATTGGAAACTAAGGGATATTAAGGCCTCCTTTTAATAGAGTACCATACCAAAGCATTAACACATAGTGAATACATGAACTCCTCAAACTACGGTCATCACCGGTAATGATCCCGATTATTGTCACTTCGGGGTTAACGGATCATAACACATAATAGGTGACTATAGACTTGCAAGATAGGATCAAGAACTCTCATATATTGATGAAAACATAATAGGTTCAGATCTGAAATCATGGCACTCGGGCCCTAGTGACAAGCATTAAGCATAGCAAAGTCATAGCAACATCAATCTCAGAACATAGTGGATACTAGGGATCAAACCCTAACAAAACTAACTCGATTACATGATAAATCTCATCCAACCCATCACCGTCTAGCAAGCCTATGATGGAATTACTCACACACAGCGGTGAGCATCATGAAATTGGTGATGGAGGAAGGTTGATGATGACGATGGCGACGAATTCCCCTCTCCGGAGCCCCGAATGAACTCCAGATCAGCCCTCCCGAGAGAGTTTAGGGCTTGGCGGCGGCTCTGTATCATAAAACGCGATGAATCCTTCTCTCTGATTTTTTTCTCCCGAACGCGAATATATGGAGTTGGAGTTGAGGTCGGTGGAGCGTCAGGGGGCCCACGAGCCAGGGGAGCGCGCCCCCACCCTCGTGGACAGGGTGTGGCCCCCCTGACGTGGATTCTTCTTCTAGTATTTTTTATATATTCCAAAAATAATCTCCGTTGATTTTCAGGTCATTCCGAGAACTTTTATTTCTGCACAAAAATAACACCATGGCAATTCTACTGAAAACAGCGTCAGTCCGGGTTAGTTCCATTCAAATCATGCAAGTTAGAGTCCAAAACAAGGGCAAAAGTGTTTGGAAAAGTAGATATGACGGAGACGTATCAACTCCCCCAAGCTTAAACCTTTGCTTGTCCTCAAGCAAATCAGTTGATAAACTGAAAGTGATAAAGAAAAACTTTTACAAACTCTGTTTGCTCTTGTTGCTGTAAATATGTAAAGCCAGCATTCAAGTTTTCAGCAAAGATTATGAACTAACCATATTCACAATAACATTTAGGTCTCATGTTTACTCATATCAATGGCATAATCAGCTAGCGAGCAATAATAACAAATCTCTGATGACAACACTTTCTCAAAACAATCATGATATGATATAACAAGATGGTATCTCGCTAGCCCTTTCTGAGACCACAAAACATAATTGCATAGCACCTTTAAAGAACAAGGACTGACTAGACATTGTAATTCATGGTAAAAGAGATCCAGTCAAGTCATACTCAATGTAAACTAACAGTAATGGATGCAAATGACAGTGGTGCTCTCCAACTGGTGCTTTTTAATAAGAGAATGATGACTCAGCATAAAAGTAAATGGATAGGCCCTTCGCAAAGGGAAGCAGGGATTTGTAGAGGTGCCAGAGCTCGGTTTTGAAATAGATATGAATAAAATTTTGAGCGATATACTTTCATTGTCAACATAACAACCAAGAGATGGCGATATCTTCCATGCTAAACACATTATAGGCGGTTCCCAAACAGAATGGTAAAGTTTATACTCCCCCTCCACCAACAAGCATCAATCCATGGCTTGCTCGAAAAAACAAGTGCCTCTAACTAACAAGAGTCCCGTGGGAGTTTTGTTTGCAGTTATTTTGATTTGATTTGCATAAAGCATGGGACTGGGCATCCCGGTGACCAGCCATTTTCTCGTGAGTGAGGAGCGGAGTCCACTCCTCTTGAGAATAACCCGCCTAACGTGGAAGATACGGACAGCCCTAGTTGATACATGAGCTATTCGAGCATACAAAACAGAATGTTTATTTGAAGGTTTAGAGTTTGGCACATACAAATTTACTTGGAATGGCAGGGAGATACCATATATAGGTAGGTATGGTGGACTCATATGGAACAACTTTGGGGTTTATGGAATTGGATGCACAAGCAGTTGTTACTCTTGGCGGGATCTAGACTGGCCCCACAGATCAATACTAGTCTTTTCTGCGCACTTTGTCCTCACTCGTGCGCACCCGAGAGCAACTTCCCGGTTGGACTCATATGGAACAACTTTGGGGTTTATGGAATTGGATGCACAAGTAGTTGTTACTCTTGGCGGGATCCAGACTGGCCCCATAGATCAATACTAGTCTTTTCTGCGCACTTTGTCCTCACTCGTGCGCACCCGAGAGCAACTTCCCGGTCGGTCACCCATCCTGAAACTACTCCAAGCTGAGCACACTTAACTTTGGAGTTCTTTCGGAATGGGCTCCCGGGAAAGAAGGAATTCCTTATTGATATGAGTAGTCTACCATCCCTAATAAGCTAGGCTATCACAGCAGTATTCCCGCTTAGTACAGGTGAAGGCTAGCAAAAGACCGGGAAGCGGCCAGCTAGAGAGCGACAACAGTCATGAACATGCATTAAAATTAATCAACACCGAATGCAAGCATGAGTAGGATATAATGCACCATGAACATAAATATCATAGAGGCTATGTTGATTTTGTTTCAACTACATGCGTGAACATGTGCCATGTCAAGCCACTCGAATCATTCAAAAGAGGATACCACCCTATCATACCACATCACAACCATTTTAATAGCATGTTGGCACGCAAGGTAAACCATTATAAGCTCCTAGACGATTAAGCATGGCATAAGCAACTATAATCTCTAATTGTCATTGCAAACATGTTTATTCATAATAGGCTGAATTAGGAACGATGAACTAATCATATTTACAAAAACAAGAGAGGTCGAGTTCATACCAGCTTTTCTCATCTCAATAAGTTCATCATATAATCATCATTATTGCCTTTCACTTGCATGACCGAATAGTGTGGATAATAATAATAGTGCACGTGCATTGGATTAAGCTGGAATCTGCAAGCATTCAATTCAAGAGAGAAGACAAGGTAATATGGGCTCTTTGTTAGATCAATAATAATGCATACGAGAGCCACTCAACATTTTCATTATGGTCTTATCCTCTCGACCCTCAAAGAAAAGAAACAAACTATTTACACGGGAAATCTCCCAACAAGCAAAAGAAGAACGAGAAATCTTTTTGGGTTTTCTTTTTAATTACTACTACTACAGGCATGGAAAGTAAACTAACTAAAAGCAACAACTGTTTTTTGTTTTTCTTAAGGTTTATTAAGGCACACAAGAAGAAAGCTAAAAAGGAAATAAACTATGATGGATGATACAATGAAAAAGTATGAGCATCGAGAACTTGCATGAGTGTGTGAACATGAATGTAATGTCGGTGAGAAATACGTACTCCCCCAAGCTTAGGCGTTTAGCATAAGTTCGTATATGCCCAAGGATCAAAGTGGCCCTCTCTGGTGTAAGGGGGAGTGTCCTCTGGGTGCCACTGATTGACAATCTCCTCGGGATTCCACTGATAAACTGACTGTCGATAAGGGTCCTGGGGTGGTTCCGGCTCAGGCTCTGGAGCTGGTGTCACACTCCAGTATGCATAAACGTCCTCCGGTAAAACAAGGTACTTACCTGAAAATATGTTAAACAAAGAGGGAGCAGGCAAGGTAATAGTCTCAAAGTTATTCTTACCAAAAATCAGTCTATAGTTAAGCAACTTCTTCTTATTCTTAACAATAAAATCATGTGCTACCATGCTCTTATAATCTAGAAAAATATTAGGCAAAAACTTTGCCTCTTTCTCATAATGCCTGATGTGTATGTTAAAGTGTGTAGCTAGGCGCGAGGCAAAGATGCCTCCAAGGACGGGGCCTTTAGTACGGTTCAGGTTTAACCTTTTAGCAACAATAGAGCCTAAACTAAAAGAAGTATCTTGAAACAAGGCATGGCGCAAAATAAGAATATCAGGAGCACTAAGGTTCCCACAGTTCCCGCGACCAATTAAGCATCTACTAGCAAATATTGAAAAGTAACGTAGAACAGGGAAATGTATGCTAGTGATTCTTGCATCGGAAACTTTCCTCGTTTCCCCTACAATAATCATATCAATAAATCCCTCCACATCATCACGATGTGGTTCCTCTATGCTGCCCTCAAAAGTATCAAACAAACCCGACAAAAATCACGAAGTGACATCTCCTTATGCTCATCATATAAATAAAATTCCACCGAAGGTGGTGAGCTCCTAGCATGGAAATGAAAGTTTCGCACAAAGATATTGGTGAGTGAGAGATACTGTCCACGTTGGTCATGGAGGAAGGCGGTGAGGCCTGCATTCTCAACCAAATAATAAAAATCTTCATGAATCCCGGCTTCTCTCAGGAAATCATCACAAGGCCATTCACACGGCCGAACCTCCGCAGTACGAGAGAGATTATACTTGGGCTTCTTGTTCTTTGTTTATCCTTCGAGCTTCGGCTCGATGAGCCCCTCAAAAATCTCTTCATCTTTTTCTAAAAAATTCTGAAATTTTTAGCAACTCAAAATAAAAGTGAACCAAACTCAAAAAATTGAAAGCAACTACTCCTACAAGTGCCTAGAGGCCACATCATGCATTAAAACTACTTTTGACCATATAAATTTGGCATGCAAGCTCAAGAACAAGGTCACCTAAGCAGCAAAAATTTGCAATAAATAAAGCACTAGAACAAAAACTAATTGGACCATTGGAGGAGTCACATATCAAAGAACAATCCCCCAAAGCAGTTTTGTGAATGGAGCTTTGAGCTAGGAGATCGAAAATGGCAGCAAGATGAGCTAGAAGTCGTGCTTGAGCTGGTTGGTAATTTTTTTGGGAGGAAGAAGGAGTGTGTGGTGGTTGGAATAAGTGGAGGGGGCCACCAGGGGCCCACGAGGCAGGAGGCGTGCCCAGGGAGGTAGGGCGCGCCCTGGACCCTCGTGGCCAGGTGCTGGCTCCCCCTGATGTGTTCTCAGTGCCAGATATTCTCAAATATTCCAGAAAAAATCATATTAAATTTTCAGGGCATTTGGAGAACTTTT
This sequence comes from Triticum urartu, assembly GCF_003073215.2. Lineage (NCBI taxonomy): Eukaryota > Viridiplantae > Streptophyta > Magnoliopsida > Poales > Poaceae > Triticum > Triticum urartu. Next base: position 291,251,595 of record NC_053022.1, read on the forward strand.
ATTTCCGAGGTATATTTTATTGCACGGATAATTTAGAAAACTGACAGAAATTACTATTTTTCTTTATTTAATATAAATAACAGAAAGTAAAAAGAGGGTACAGAGAGTTGTGTTTTCTAAATTCACCCATCTCATGTTCTTCAAAAGGAATCTACTAACAAGGTTGATCAAGTCTTGTTAACAAACTCATTCCGAATTGCATGAAACCGGAGAATTTTTGAATAACACTAGGTTACCTCAACGAGGATATGCATGTCCCCAACAATAAGAGTATCATATTTCTTCTTGACAGTTGGAAGAGGAAATTCAAAACCTCCAAAAATAATCGATGAAATTTTTCCAATGGAATTGATACTGTGGACTTGAGGTTGTTTCCTCGAGAAGTGTGCCGTGTGATGATTACCATTAACATGAAACGTGACATTGCCTTTGTTGCAATCAATAACAGCCCCTGTAGTATTCAAAAAGGGTCTTCCGAGAATAATAGACATACTATCGTCCTCGGGAATATCAAGAATAACAAAGTCCGTTAAAATAGTAACGTTTGCAACCACAACAGGCACATCCTCACAAATACCGACAGGTATAGCAGTTGATTTGTCAGCCATTTGCAAAGATATTTCAGTAGGTGTCTACTTGATCAAATCAAGTCTACGGTATAAAGAGAGAGGCATAACAATAACACCGGCTCCAAGATCACATAAAGGAGTTTTAACATAGTTTGTTTTAATGGAGCATTGTATAGTTGGTACTCTGGGGTCTCCAAGTTTCTTAGGTATTCCACCCTTAAAGGTATAATTCGCAAGTATGGTGGAAATTTCAGCTTCCGGTATCTTTCTTTTATTTGTAACAATATCTTTCATGTATTTAGCATAAGGATTCATTTTAAGCATGTCAGTCAAACGCATACGCAAAAAGATAGGTCTAATCATTTCAGCAAAGCACTCAAAATCCTCATCATCCTTTTTCTTGGATGGTTTAGGAGGAAAGGGCATGGGTTTCTGAACCCATGGTTCTCTTTCTTTACCGTGCTTCCTAGCAACAAAGTATCTCTTATCATAACGTTGATTCTTTGATTGTGGGTTATCAAGATCAATAACAGGTTCAATCTCTACATCATTATCATTACTAGGTTGAGCATCAACATGAACATCATCATTAACATTATCACTAGGTTCATGTTCATTACCAGATTGTGTTTCAGCATCAGAAATAGAAATATCATTGGGATTCTCGGGTGTGTCAACAACAGGTTCACTAGAAGCATGCAAAGTCCTATCATTTTTTGTTTTCTTCCTTTTAGAAGGACTAGGTGCATCTATAGCAGTTCTCTAAGAATCTTGCTCAATTCTCTTAGGGTGGCCCTCAGGATACAAAAGGCTCCTGAGTCATTTTACCACCACTTGTCATAACTCTAACACCATTATCATTCTTATTGTTTAATTCATTGAGCAAATCATTCTGAGCTTTAAGTACTTGTTCTACTTGAGTGGTAACCACAGAAGCATGTTTACTAATAAGTTTTAGTTCACCTTTAACACTGGCCATATAATCACTCAAGTGTTCAATCATATAAGCATTATGTTTCAATTGTCTATCAACATAGGCATTGAAGTTTTCTTGTTTAACAATAAAGTTGTCAAACTCATCTAAGCATTGGGTAGCAAACTTAATAGGCGGGATTTCAGCTTTATCATATCTATAGAGGGAATTTACCTTTACTACCTGTGTCGGGTTATCAAGATCATGTATTTCCTCAACAGGCGACAAATTAAGACCATGTATTTCTTCAATAGGTGGTAAATTCTTAACATCTTCAGGTTTAATACCTTTTTCTTTCATAGATTTCTTTGCCTCTTACATATCTTCAGGACTGAGAAATAGAATACCCCTTTTCTTCGGAGTTGGCTTAGGAGTTGGTTCAGGAAGTGTCCAATTATTTTCATTAGTCAACATATTATTCAATAGCAATTAAACTTGATCAACAGTTCTTTCCCTGAAAACACAACCAGCACAACTATCCAGGTAATCTCTGGAAGCATCGGTTAGTCCATTATAAAAGATATCAAGTATTTCATTTTTCTTGAGAGGATGATCAGGCAAAGCATTAAGTAATCGGAGAATCCTCCCCCAAGCTTGTGGGAGACTCTCTTCTTCAATTTGCACAAAATTATATATTTCCCTTAAGGCAGCTTGTTTCTTATGAGCGGGGAAATATTTAGCAGAGAAGTAATAAATCATATCCTGGGAACTACGCACACAACCAGGATCAAGGGGATTAAACCATGTTTTAGCATCACCCTTTAATTAGAACGGAAACAACTTAAGGATAAAGTAATAACAAGTTTTCTCATCGTTAGTGAATAGGGTGGCTATATCATTTAATTTAGTAAGATGTGCCACAACAGTTTCAGATTCATAGCCATAAAAATGATCAGATTCAACCAAAGTAATTATCTCAGGATCGACAGAGAAATCATACTCCTTATCAGTAATAAAGATAGGTGAAGTAGCAAAAGCAGGGTCATATTTCATTCTAGCATTCAAAGACTTTTCTTTAAGCTTGGCTAATAATTTCTTAAGATCAGATCTATCATTGCAAGCTAAGAAATCTCTAGCAGTTTCTTCATCCATAACATAACCCTCAGGAACAACAGGTAATTCATATCTAGGGGGAGAATCTTCATCATCACTTTCATCAATATTATCAGTTTCAATAATTTCATTCTCTCTAGCCCTAGCAAGTTGTTCATCGAGAAATTCACCTAGTGGTACTATAGTATCAAGCATAGAAGTAGTTTCATCATAAGTATCATGCAAAGAAGAAATGGCATCATCAATAACATGCGACCTATCAGAATCAATAGCATGTGTAGGTGTCGCAAGTTTACTCATAACAGAAGGTGAATCAAGTGCAGAGCTAGATGGCAGTTCCTTACCTCCCCTCGTAGTTTAGGGGTAGATCTTGGTTCTTTGATCTTTCAAGTTCTTCATAGTGGCCAGAAGATATAAATCCCAAGTGACTTAAGTAACAGAGCTATGCTCCCCGGCAACGGCGCCAGAAAATAGTCTTGATAACCCACAAGTATAGGGGATCGCAACAGTTTTCGAGGGTAGAGTATTCAACCCAAATTTATTGATTCAACACAACGGGAGCCAAAGAATATTCTCAAGTATTTGCATCTGAGTTGTCAATTCAACCACACCTGGATAACTTAATATCTTAGCAAAGTGTTTAGTAGCAAAGTAATATGATAGTAGTGGTAACGGTGGCAAAAAGTAATGGTAGCAAAATTAATATTTTTGGGTTTTATAGTGATGGTAACAGTAGCAACGGAAAAGTAAATAAGCAAAGAACAATATATGGAAAGCTCATAGGCAATGGATCGGTGATGGAGAATTATGTCGGATGCGATCGATCATGTCACAGTCATAACATAGGGTGACACATAACTAGCTCCAGATCATCAATCTAATGCAGGCATGTATTCCGAATATAGTCATACGTGCTTAGGGAAAAGAACTTGCATGACATCTTTTGTCCTACCCTCCCGTGGCAGCGGGGTCCTATTGGAAACTAAGGGATATTAAGGCCTCCTTTTAATAGAGTACCATACCAAAGCATTAACACATAGTGAATACATGAACTCCTCAAACTACGGTCATGACCGGTAATGATCCCGATTATTGTCACTTCGGGGTTAACGGACCATAACACATAATAGGTGACTATAGACTTGCAAGATAGGATCAAGAACTCTCATATATTGATGAAAACATAATATGTTCAGATCTGAAATCATGGCACTCGGGCCCTAGTGACAAGCATTAAGCATAGCAAAGTCATAGCAACATCAATCTCAGAACATAGTGGATACTAGGGATCAAACCCTAACAAAACTAACTTGATTACATGATAAATCTCATCCAACCCATCACCGTCCAACAAGCCTACGATGGAATTACTCACGCATGGCGGTGAGCATCATGAAATTGGTGATGGAGGAATGTTGATGATGTCGATGGCGACGGATTCCCCTCTCCGGAGCCCCGAACAGACTCCAGATCAGCCCTCCCGAGAGAGTTTAGGGCTTGGCGGAGGCTCCGTATCATAAAACACGATGAATCCTTCTCTCTGATTTTTTTCTCCCCGAACACGAATATATGGAGTTGGAGTTGAGGTCGGTGGAGCGTCAAGGGGCCCATGAGGCAGGGCGCGCCTAGGGGGTAGGCGCGCCCCCCACCCTCGTGGACAGGGTGTGGGCCCCCTGACATGGATTCTTCTTCCAGTATTTTTTATATATTCAAAAAATAATTTCGTTGATTTTCAGGTCATTCCAAGAACTTCTATTTCTACACAAAAATAACACCATGGCAATTCTGCTAAAAACATCGTCAGTCCGGGTTAGTTCCATTCAAATCATGCAAGTTAGAGTCCAAAACTAGGGCAAAAGTGTTTGGAAAAGTAGATACGACGGAGACGTATCACATGCCGACAACAGGTCTATGTTTATTTTTAGTATCGGGTATAGCAATTCTAGCAGCTTCATCATAAAAGTAGATAACATGCCCATCAATATTATCGACCAAGAGATCCTTAACCATAGCAATACTAGGTTCAACTTTAATTTGCTCAGAGGGTGTAGGTGTTCTAGCATTACTCTTATGAACCACAGTTGAAGCTTTAGCATGATTGATGTAGGGTAGAACCCTAGTGGCCCGATCTTTCACGAAAGGAGCGGATCCCACGAAGAACATGAGGAGGGAAACGAGGGGAAAATCATGAGGGGAACACAAGAGAACACTCAAACCAACAAGTATGATAACACATGTGCTGGATCCTCGAAACACAAAGAGAGATACAAGATCCAAAGTCAACAACGGACGATACAAGAGGTAACCGGTTGGACGAGGTGGAGTATATATAGTCTAGGGGGGGGGGAAGGGATACACGGGCCTCGTCCCTTCACTGTGCACAGACAGGGGAGGCCGGATGTCCGGGCTGGTCGGGCCGGATGTCCGAGCTTTCAGGCGATGTCGAATGTCCGGGCTGGAGTGGTGGCACTTGTTGCTCTCGGGTTCGGAGGGGCCGGATTTCCGGGCTGGGAGCCGGATGTCCCGGGGCTCGGGAACGGCCAGATGTCTGGGCTAGCGAGGCCGGATGTCCGGGGCCTGGGAGCTGTTCTTCGTCTTCTTCCATCGTCGCTTCCATGCTTCCCTCGCGGATGGTGTAGTTGTTCCTTGGCGCTTGCACCCCTCCTCAACATCCGTGAAGCTCCGACAATACCTATGCATGCACACGGGAGAAGTGTCAAGTAGTATACCATCCTCGAAGGGGTCAAGTGAGCACGTGTAAAGGAGATGATTCACCTTTATGTATGTGAAGTAGATGCCGCACGTGTCACTTTCCAAACAGACTCTTGACACGGTGATGTCCATAGGATGCTCCGCATCATCTCCCCTCCCTTGGGAAAGATCCGACCTCAGATCGAAATCCATATCACCATGGGAAAGAGATGGCGTCGCCGTGTAGGAGTGGTCGATCACCAAGTTCTCTTCATCTTGAAGCTCGAAATGGGCACTCTCCAATGTCGCACCATCTTGGGATTCCTTCAAAAGTAGCAAAGACAACAAACACTTGGAAAAACAAATGTGGTTAGCTTTAGTGCAAAACCAAGCATTCAAGAGGTGATTCACCAAACAAGTGTCGTCATCATGCTAAGCATATGGTTTGACAAAGGATTGTGACATGGCATATAAGCATATAAATTGAGCACAATCAAAGATATCATGGGGACAAGCATGTAACTGTGAGGTAGTGATGCAAATATGTGTAACAAGAGAATAAGCATCTACCTCAAGATCATAGCAAGGATGGGAAAATTGCTCAATGAAAGGTCTATGGTAGGCATAGGAATCATTCACAACACCAATTAAAATGAAGAGTCTAAACACATGGGTCAAGTGCAAGACAATCCAAGCATAATGTGCATTGGTTGTAGTGAATATCGTGTGGCACTCAACACAATGGAAAGAGAAATTGTTCATCATGTGTGAGGCAATCAAGGCAAGCATGTAGCAATCAATGGGACATGGCATATGTGAAGTGATGACATTGTTGCAACCAAACATACGAGAGGAGCAAGTAATCCAAGAATTGGATGCAACACACAAGGCATATATGTCATGATGCATGGAATGGTGAAAATGACAAGTTGAAGCAAGATCGCTAACAACTGTGCAATCAAGTAGTCCAAGATGAACAATAAGGCTCATGGTGCAAGCAACACAAGTAGTATGATCCGTCATACCCATGCTCAAGAAAGATGTCACCTTGAAGGCGTGTCCTCGTGCATCCTTCACAATGCCGAAGTACAAGCAAGCGCGATGTAGAATCGTCGTGGTAGGAGGTGGTTCGCTCTCAAGAGCTCGGATTGTCAACTCACGTGACGTGGAAGTTGACATGAAGTCCAAGTATCCTACACATGCACACAACAAAATAAAGAATGTATGCGCATGGTAGATAAACACATCATCCATCATGATGGTTCTCTTCTCTTGCACATAACCATTAGAAGCACAAGTGCGTGAATAGTATGACGCAACAATGACAATATTCATGGCACTAGGTATATGGTGCAAAGAGGTAAGACAAGCATGCTTCATAAGGAATATGTCAAAATCTCCGAATATATGTGAGAATGCTATGGGGGAAAACTCATTATCAAGACTAAAGGCATTGTTGCACTCAATACATGTCAAATCATCTAGCATGAGGGAGGCAACATATGGAGAGATATGAAAAGAAGCAATAACAATCATGTGCAAAGCATGTAGATGATTGTCATCAACCGCATGAAGTGAGCAAGTATGAATCATCGGTGATGCAACAAGGCAAGCAATCATAGTAATCAAGTTGTGCAAGCTAGTAGTGCGAAGATGCAACATACTAGAGGAAATCATGGCAATCATGTCATGTGAGCAAATAATAGGCATAGACAATGCACATGACATATCGCAAGCACGAACACAAAGCAAGATCGTAGTATTATCATAGGCATGGGGCACAAAGCAAACATGGCAATAACAAGCAATTTCTCCACCAAACTTCCAAATACACATACAAGTATGAGAATCAATCATCATGTGTAATGCAAAGCATGGGTCACGAATGCATGGCAAAGGCGTAGTAATGAGCATATCATCTAAAGTGAACATGGCAAGATTTGCATATAATATGTAATGGACAATAACCCATAACCATGTGAGGACCATGTAGAAGAAATGCGCGAAGTCTTTGCGCGAAGAGAGCGGTGGGAAGGATAATCCATGGGATCCCAAGTCATCATTGCTCTCTAGAGCTCGTTTTGTCAACTCGTGGGATTGCGAGGTTGACAAGTATTCATGGGTACCTACACAAAAGAAACACAAATGAAAAAATTGTGTGTGTGGTAAATGTACACATCATCCATCATGATGTGTATGTGCATGTGTGAGTTATCACAAGATAAACATCGCTCAAAGAAATTTGATGCATGGTGTAAGAACATGTCATCCATCATGAAAGAATAGTTGTTATGTATAACACGATGGGGACGCAAATTGAGCATACAAGTATAGCAAGTGTGTGGCACAACAATAGCATTTTTATTCATGGGGAGCATATGGTGCACACAAGTATTGGGATCATGCAATGAATGGGATGAATCAAAATCTCCTAAAATGTATGAGGAAACTATGGGGGTCTCCTCATGAGCAATATTGGAAACATCATATGGAGAAAATGGACAACATCCAAAACAATGCATATCCGAAGCTAGGTGGTCATGGCATAGCATATGTGACAAAGGATGCAAAGGGGGCATATCAATACCATCACAAGAAAAACAAATGCCAATAACCATGGGCTTGTCATCTATGCCATATGTGCAAATTGGGTTTATTTGAATGGCATATGCATAGTCACTAAGATGAGATTGCAAATATGACATATAATTGATCTCATGCATAGCATATGACAAATCAAGAGGATTGTCAAACATTATGTGACCAAGATAATTAGCACAAGAAATCCTATGTAACATGGCATCACAACTAATAGACTCCACATGGAAATCATCATACTCATCATAAATGGGTAAATCATCGCATGGGGAAGTCACACTAGCATGAAGCATGGAAATAGGTTGATCAACATCATGCAAGCAATCAATGTCAAGAATGTCCACTAGTGGGACTAGAGCATCACTGAGCATCACTGTCGGTGTCAAAACCGGCGGATCTCGGGTAGGGGGTCCTGAACTGTGCGTCTAGGCCGGATGGTAACAGGAGGCAGGGGACACGATGTTTTACCCAGGTTCGGGCCCTCTTGAGGGAGGTAAAACCCTACGTCCTGCTTGATTAATATTGATGATATGGGTAGTACAAGAGTAGATCTACCACGAGATCAGAGAGGCTAAACCCTAGAAGCTAGCCTATGGTATGATTGTATGTTGTGGTTGTTGTCCTACGGACTAAAACCCTTCGGTTTATATAGACACCGGAGAGGGTTAGGGTTACGCAAGGTCGGTTACAAAGGAGGAGATATCCATATCCGTATTGCCTAGCTTGCCTTCAACGCCAAGTAGAGTTCCATCCGGACACGAGACAAAGTCTTCAACCTTGTATCTTCATAGTCTAATAGTCTGGCCAATGGAGATAGTCCGGCTGTCCGGAGACTCCCTAATCCAGGACTCCCTCAGTAGCCCCTGAACCAGGCTTCAATGACGATGAGTCCGGCGCGCAGTATTGTCTTCGGCATTGCTAGGCGGGTTCCTTCTCCGAATACATCACAGAAGAATTTGAATACAAGGATAGTGTCTCACCCTGCAAAATAAGTTCCACATTCCACCATAGAGAGAATAATATTTTCGCAGATCTAATTTGCTAGCTTGTTTTGGCAGCATGACGTTATGTCATGGCTCGGTGATTATTCGAACCATTTCCTTTAACCAGCCCCGCACATAACGCGAGGCAGTTTTCCGACACGTCTTGTCAAAGCAGAGATCGTGTCCTCTTATTACGGGATTCTCATCAATACGGGCGTGGGTAACCCAAGCGCGCCATCAATTGCGGCGCTTGGGGGATAAGCGAGTTTTACCAGGCAAGTGGGGACGCTTAGTTTCATCCGCCCATATAAAGGGATAATGATTCACCTTTCTATCCATGCCTTCTTCCTCCTTTGCTCATCCGTTTTCGCACACTCGAGCTCTAGCGCCCAAGTCCACACTTCCACCTCAACCTTCTCCAACCATGTCCAGAGCGGGAGGCAAGTGGATGGTCTCCTCCGTCATGGAGGGAGACATCAAGAAACTGAGGAGAGCCGGATACCTGCCCGACGACATCGCGCACCGGCTCCCAGATGAGGGGCAGCTCATCCCCACCCCCAGGACCCATGAGAAGGTAGTATTCCTCACCCATTTCCTCCGTGGACTGGGATTCCCTCTCCATCCATTCATCCGGGGGCTCATGTTCTATTACAGCCTGGATTTCCACGATCTGGCCCCGAACTTCGTCCTCAACATCTCGGCGTTTATCATCGTGTGCGAGGCCTTCCTCCGCATCAAGCCCCACTTCGGCTTATGGCTAAAGACCTTCAATGTCAAGCCGAAGGTGGTGGGCGGCCGGCAGGCGGAGTGCGGAGGATCCATGGTGGGCAAGATGCCCAACATAACATGGCTCAAGGGCTCCTTTGTGGAAACCATAAAGGGGTGGCAATCGGGGTGGTTCTATATCACCGAGCCGCGCGACCCTGCATGGGCAGCGGCCCCCGAGTTCCGATCTGGCATCCCAACGCGGCTCACCTCCTGGAAAGAGAAGGGCCTGTCCTGGGGTAGTTCAAAAGAGCTGACCGGACTCCAAACATGTATTCAAAACATGGTGGACAAGAAGCTCAAGCTTGTCAACATAGTCCAAGTTATGCTCATCCGCCGGATACTCCCGTGCCAACAACGGGAGTTCAACTTGTGGGAGTTCAATCCGGCGCAGCACCGAACTCTGAACAGGCTCTTCGACATGACTCGTGAAGACGCCTGGAGGGTACTGTTCAAAAGTGCCGAGGTCCCCCCCTCCAATTACGGAGGATCGCGGATTCAGCGTGAAGCGCCAAGCCAGTGCGGTAAGCTGCTCTACCTTTCACAGGATACTTATTTTTTCATATAGATTGACTCTATGAGGGATCTAAACTCCCGTACCTTTGACAGGACTGGCAAAAGATGGCCGGACAGATCGACTATCCGACTCCTTTGCCCAAAGGCCCCGCAGACGCTCTTCTGGCGAAGATGTTGACTCCGGCCCCTTATAAGGTGCCGGAGAAGACCAAGAAGGCCAAGGGAACTCGGAAGAGTTCCCGACGCCAGGCATCGTCAGACTCACCGTTCGATGACTCTGCGGAGCACTCTTCTCCCGAAGACAAGGAGGAAGAAGAAAAGAAGCTCCCCCATCGACTGGGGGAGATAAAAAAAGGAAGGCCGCCCCAACTGCGGGGGTGAAGGGTCCAAGAAGGGAAGGACTCTCCTTTCGGACAGCTCCACCGCCACCGACGAAGGCGGAGACGAGTGGTTGCCCAGGGCCAAGCCCCCGGGGAGATCGTAAGTATTCGGATACCAAAGTAACCCATAGGATTCCTTTGTCGCACTGCTTTCCCTAACACCGAACACGATTATGCAGGCCGCCCCGAGCTAGTATCGATGTATCGTCGGACGGCTCCTTGGGCTTGTCGGACATGGATAGCGATCCAGTCCCGACCGCCACCTCGCCTCATCCTGCCGACGACGCCGAGGTGTTGTCTCAAGAGGCACCAGATCGAGGGGAGACAGTCCCGGAGGCGCCTCAAGGCGACCTTCCAGACTCTGGGAGCCGAGGGGACGGGGCCCCCGAGAACTCCGAGTTCGGCCTCAGCCGAACACCGCGCCAGACCCTCCAGCGGTTCTGGGCTCGGGCTGGCGGCCTCCTTCTAAGAGGGGCAAGACGCCTGTGCCGGTGACCTCTGTCCATCCAGAGGCGCCGGACAATCTGCTGGAAGCGCTTCGCAGTGCTTCCATCGACGAGGAGCACCGCACTATCATGAGTGCGGTGATCCAGAAGGTTCAGTCCGCCAAGAGCGGATTGGCTGAAGCCTGTGCCAGCCTTCTAACAGGCTTTGAGGTAAGTGTTTTAAAACGTAGTAGAAATATTACCGCATAGACAGTAGCCCCTGATGCTTTGTTCGATGTTCACAAAGAAAAGCCAAACAGAGGATCAAATAATATCGCAGGAGTCTAATATAAGTATGTCAATATGCGTATGCAGGCTTTGCTGCTGGCATCCGCCGCACTGACTGCGGAGGTCGCCGTACTGAAGCAGGACCTCGAGGGGTCCAGGAAAGAACTCGGCCTTGTCAAGAGGCAACTCAAGGAGAACAAGGGTAAGTAATACCCTGTCTATAGAAATGTATATATAAAAAAGGACGCGATTGCAAAATGACAGGATCATTGTATGTTTGCCAGGGGCCACGACCGAGGTGGCGACCCTGAAGCAAGCGCTTACCGAGGCCGAAGATAAAGCGGCGAAGGAGCGCACTGAGCGAGAGAAGCATGAGGCTCGGGTGGGCGAGGTGCAGCAAGAGCTCCAGGCCCTCATGGCGAAGCACGAGGCGTTGGAGCTTGACTCAAAGACGCGAGAGTCTGAGCATGCCGTGGCCCTCGAGAGTGTAAAAAGTGACATGGCCGAAGCCCAAAAGGCCCTCCAAGAGATTGACGCGATGAAGAAGATAGCGGCGGGTAAGGCTTTCTATATGCAAAGCAAGCATGTAAAAGTAAATTACCGATTACTTACCCAGATCCGGAGCTCTTCAGGAGCATTCGCAGATTTGCCCCGCAGTGTGTCCGATGCTGCACAATTTTACCAGGCCGAGGACGGAAGCTCGATGGAGAAGCTGTTCTGGTCTCAGTATGCTAAGGCCGAACATCCGGTGCCAATGAGCGATCAGCTGAAGCAGATGGTCGAGCTACATAAGGCAGCCGATCAGGCCATGAAGAGCTTTATAGTCCGGCTGTGGCCTGGCGGCGCCCTTCCGAACAGCTTCTTAGGCCTGGTGAGGCGTCTTGTGGATGCCTACCCATGGCTGGAGGTCGTCAAGCGATCTATCTGCATTGAAGGTGCACGCCGGGCTTTCACCCGTGTGAAATTGCAGTGGGTCAAGCTAGACGCCGTGAAGCTGATCAAGGAGGGGCCGCCGGAGGGCAAGGAGCACCGCCACCCCGAGATGTACTACGAGGGTGTTCTGCTGGGTGCCCGTCCTATCGCGGATGAGTGTTCGAAAGATGTAATATTTGAATGAGACTTGCTTGTTTTATCCTGTATGTATGAAAACTTGTTTTATATGCGCTATGCAACGCTTGTGTGAATTTAAAATATTACCTTCTGTTTGGCTGTTTATCCAATCTGAGAGATGGCTAGTCCTCGGCTTCTTCCCCCATGCCACAAGTGGTGGGGTGTTCGGGATAAACCTGAGCACTCTTGTTCCCATGTTTGGATCCTTCGAGGGAGGTGCTCAGCACAACGAACAAGGCAACCGGACAAATAATGCTTTATCACTCTCACTTAGCCATAGAATTCTATAATTTTAAATTTTGGCGAAGCCCCTGGTATTTGGAAGGCCGAATTCGGGGGGCGATACACGCCTGTAAGCCGGACAGGGCCGGCCCCTCGCCCTAAGCGGCATAAGTCTTTAGGGACTCGAAAAACCTCGCCGAACAGCGACCAGTCTCTCGCCTTATCATGACAGTCAGTTTTAGCTTTCTCTACTGAGGTGCTAAGCCCGGCAGAACCGGGGCACAATCGCAGTAGTTCTCCTAGTGCTACCTTAGCCGATAGAGTGGAACGTAAGGTACCAAAACATAGGAGCCGGGCAAACCCAACATTTGACCAAAGACATGATTCGGAGCTGATGCATATAATGATATAAGTTCGGGGTGCCACACTTGTGAAAGTGTTCGGACTTTTTACACCGCATTGTGGTGTATGTAAGCCCCTGGTGTATTGGTCGTACCAGAGTGTACGGTTGCAAGGCATCATTAATGAATACATATATATATATATAACAAGAATGCAATAATAGTCGTAATGTCATGCATTGTTTATTAAAAAATTGCGTTAAAGCAAAGTGATACATATAGTGTGATAAGCAAAGAGTAGGACTATGTCCCTTCCAAGGGCAAGCTGAGGAATGATATTAAATTGAATATTTCACTCGTTACTGTAATCAACCTGGGAATTCCATGGTATAACGTAGCTGTCTGCCTCCTTGGTTGCTGCATCATGTGTTCGGCAACAGTGCTGCCGGACAGTGTTTCCAGAGATTAAGGTCCTGAAAGAAAAAGAAAAATAACCAAATGGGAAGCCCCTAGTGCGGTTTAGGCCGCGTTTTGGGGCGTGCCGCAGTTGTGCCCCCCTCCCCACCTGTGCCCATGGTATTTTTAATGCGTAATTATGTACGCGTGACACAAATATCGCCATTGGGCTGGGATTGGGGTGGCCGCTGTATTGCTACGTGAGCTCAGATCGCGCCAGGCGTCTATTTGCCGATTGCCCCGAGCGCGCTTCAAGGTGTCCGGGCTTTGAAGCGCCGAACTGGTTGATTGCCTTGAGAGGCTGCTTTGCGCTTCTGCTGCGAGGGTCGCGATTTGCTCCTGTGTTTGGAGAGAGCGCTCTGTGTTTCCATTGACTGTAATAACTCCGCGAGGTCCTGGCATCTTGAGCTTGGGGTATGCATAATGCGGTACCGCATTGAATCTAGCAAATGCGGTTCGCCCGAGCAGCGCGTGATAACCACTGCGGAACGGGACTATATCGAAGATTAACTCTTCGCTTCGGAAGTTATCCGGGGATCCGAAGACCACTTCCAGTGTAATTGAGCCTGTGCAATGGGCCTCTACACCTGGAATGACGCCCTTAAAGGTTGTTTTTGTGGGTTTGATCCTTGAGGGGTCTATGCCCATTTTGTGCACCGTGTCTTGATAAAGCAGGTTCAGGCTGCTGCCGCCGTCCATAAGGACTCGAGTGAGGTGAAATCCATCGATGATTAGGTCTAGGACTAGTGCGGCGAATCCACCATGACGGATACTAGTGGGGTGGTCCCTGCGATCGAAGGTGATCGGACAGGAGGACCAAGGGTTGAACTTTGGGGCGACTGGCTCCAACACATATACGTCCCTGAGCGCACGCTTCCGCTCCCTCTTGGGGATGTGGGTTGCGTATATCATGTTCACCGTCTGCACTTGCGGGGGAAACCTCTTCTGTCCTCCAGTGTGCGGCTGCCGGGGTTCCTCCTCGTCATCGCTATGCGGCCCCTTGTCCTTGTTTTCGACAATTAACTTGCGGGCCTGCTTGAACACCCAACAATCCCTGTTGGTGTGATTGGATGGCTTGTCTGGGGTGTCGTGTATTTGACACGAGCGATCGAGTATACGGTCCAAGCTGGACGGACCCGGCGTACTTTGTTTGAATGGCTTTTTCCGCTGACCGGGTTTAGAGCCTTTGAATCCGGTGTTGACTGCCGTATCCTCGGTATTTTCGCTGTTAATGAAGCGCTTATGCTTGTTGCGACGTGACCTGCTATTGCCGTCCTTGGTATCTGAGGTACCATGGTTCTTTGATATGTTATTACTGTGAGCCAGCCAGCTGTCTTCTCCCGCACAAAAGCGGGTCATGAGCGTCATGAGAGCTGCCATAGATTTTGGCTTTTCCTGACCAAGGTGCCGGGCTAGCCACTCGTCTCGGATGTTGTGCTTGAAAGCCGCTAAGGCCTCCGCATCCGGACAGTCGACGATTTGATTTTTCTTTCTAAGGAATCGAGTCCAGAATTGCCTAGCCAGCTCTTCTGGCTGCTGAATTATGTGGCTCAAGTCATCGGCGTCTGGTGGTCGCACATAAGTGCCCTGAAAGTTGTCGAGGAATGCGGCTTCCAGATCTTCCCAACGGCTAATGGAGTCCGCTGGCAAGCTGTTAAGCCAATGTCGCGCTGGTCCTTTGAGCTTTAGTGGGAGGTATTTGATGGCGTGTAAGTCATCGCCGCGGGCCATGTGGATGTGGAGGAGGAAATCCTCAATCCATACTGCGGGATCTGTTGTGCCGTCGTATGATTCAATATTTACAGGTTTGAAACCTTCTAGGAATTGATGTTCCATTACTTCGTCTGTGAAGCATAAGGGGTGTGCGGCGCCTTTGTATTGGGCTATATCGGGACGCAGCTCGAATGGGTCTTGCCCGCTGTGTTCGGCCCGGCCGGATTTGATTTTACTGTATCCGGCGTGACGTTTGTCGTCTCGCAGAGTGGTGCGCCCTCGTGATCCGTAGATCGATCTTGAATGCTTTGCCTTGTCCTCCAATATGTCTCGTAGGTCTGGCCTATCTCCCCATGCCTTTTTATTTGAATGGCGTTGGCGTGGAGGCTGAGCTTTTGGCTGGAATGCCTCTCTATTGCGGCCACAAGGTGGCCGATCAGCCGTATCATACGCTTCTTCCTCCAGTCGGGGTAGTAACCTGCGCCTTGGGTAACTCTTGGAGGGATGCTCGAGTTTATATTCCTCGGCCGCGAGGACTTCAGTCCATTTGTCAGCTAGCAGATCTTGATCAGCTTGAAGCTGTTGCTGCTTTTTCTTCAGGCTATTTACCATGGCCATAAGCCGGCGCTTGAAGCGCTCTTGTTCGATGGGATCCTCTGGGACGGCGAATTTATCATCGCCGAGGCTTGCCTCGTCTTCGGAGGGGGGGATGTAATTGTCATCCTCCTCCTCTCCGTATGCCGCTCTCTCAGGAGAGCTGGCTCCTTCATTCTCCTACTCTAAATCTTGCTGGAGGGGATTGTTGTTGTCTTCGGCACTATCCGGAGTGTTATTATCTCATGTGCCGGTATCACCACTTTTGCTTTAGCGGGACTTAGAGCGGCGCCGCTGACGTCGGCGCTTGGGTTGCTTCTTGGAGGGGTCATCCTCCGTTATCCCGTCGCCATTGCCTTCTTTGGGTGTATCCACCATGTATATGTCATATGACGAGGTGGCTTTCCAGTGCCCTATAGGTGTTGGTCCATGTTCGTCTCCTACATCGTCGTCCATACCGTCGATGTCTTCGGAGTCGAAGTCGAGCATGTCGGTTAAATCATCGACAGTGGCTACGAAGTGGGTGGTGGGTGGGCGTCGAATTTCTTCGTCGTCGGCATCCCAATCCTGTTGGCCATAATCCGGCCAGGGCTCTCATGACAAAGAGAGAGACCTTAGTGAATTCAGAATATCGCCGAAGGGCGAGTGCTGAAAGATATCCGCGGCGGTGAATTCCATGATCGGCGCCCAATCGGATTCGATTGGCAGGGGCGCGGATGGTTTGAAGTCAGAAAAAGAGTCCAGCACCTTGGAGTCACGGGCTGCGCAGAGGATTATGCTGGTGTTCGGCTCGATCGCCGTTGAGACTGCAGCCCCTGAGGCGGTGTCTAACCACCCGTCCTCGATTGGCGCAGTTGGCTCCGAACTAAGGGTCGGAGCTGATGCGGGCGCGGCTTCTGGGATACTGTTCGGCGGCAGAGCTAGGTCATACCCGTCGCGACAGTGCGGCACGCCCGACTGTGGCTCGAATCCGTCGAAGATCAAGTCTCCGCGGATGTCGGCCGTGTAGTTCAAACTTCCAAATCTGACCTGATGGCCAGGGGCGTAGCTTTCAATCTGCTCCAGATGGCCAAGCGAATTAGCCCGCAGTGCAAAGCCGCCGAATACGAAGATCTGTCCGTGGAGAAAAGTCTCACCCTGGACCGCATCGCTATCGATGATGGTAGGAGCCATCAAGCCTAACGGCGACGACGCAGAGGAACTCTCAATGAAAGCACCAATGTCGGTGTCAAAACCGGCGGATCTCGGGTAGGGGGTCCCGAACTTTGCGTCTAGGCTGGATGGTAACAGGAGGCAGGGGACACGATGTTTTACCCAGGTTCGGGCCCTCTTGAGGGAGGTAAAACCCTACATCCTGCTTGATTAATATTGATGATATGGGTAGTACAAGAGTAGATCTACCACAAGATCAGAGAGGCTAAACCCTAGAAGCTAGCCTATGGTATGATTGTATGTTGTGATTGTTGTCCTACGGACTAAAACCCTTCGGTTTATATAGACACGGGAGAGGGTTAGGGTTACGCAAGGTCGGTTACAAAGGAGGAGATATCCATATCCGTATTGCCTAGCTTGCCTTCCACGCCAAGTAGAGTTCCATCCGGACACGAGACGAAGTCTTCAATCTTGTATCTTCATAGTCTAACAGTCCGGCCAATGGAGATAGTCCGGCTGTCCGGAGACCCCCTAATCCAGGACTCCCTCAATCACCGTCACCTATGTTACCGTTTTCATTCCACTCAAGTGGTGTAGGTGAGGTGGGAAAGACCAAATGGTGGTCATCTTCATCTTGATGGAACCATGTGGGGGGTGCATCATATTCCACCATGGCCATCGTCTTGTCCAAGGGTAGGACGAAGTCGTCGAGAATCGGCGCGTCATCATATAAGGGACATAGCACCAAATGAGAAGACACAATAGAGGTAGAGGTTAAGTCATTAGAAATCAAAGTGGCCTCACATGCCCTATCAACTATCTCACTCTCTCTATGTGGTGGTTCACTCACTCCCTCAATGTAGGTGCACTCAATCTCACGTATGGTGGAGTCACTCATCTCACTCAAGTGGTGGGGGTTGTGGCTCTCCTCACATGGGAATTGTGGTAACACATCATATATGGGGCTAGTGGTGAAGTCACTCTCACTCTTAATATGGTGGCAAAAGTCACTCAAGTCATCATACGTCGTCGTGGTCGAAGGGAAAATCCCATGCTCAACCATCTCGTTGTCGTCATCGTGGATGAAGGTCGAAGATGGCACATCATCACTCTCGCCTCCTAAGATGGAAGCATCATCCTTGCTCGCCACCTTGTCGCTCGCCTCCAAAGCATGGTCCTTGAGGGTCTCCGTAGACGTACTCGTCGCTGCACCGTCTTGAAAAAGAGTCATGGAGGACTCGGCATCATCAATGCCACAAAGAGGGATGGCGGTGAAGTCGAACTTGGGAGCATCGTCTTGGAGCTCGTTGGGCTTGGACATCTTGGTGGTACTAGCCTCATGCTCGTTCTCATGGAGCTTGGTCGTCGCAAAGTGAGCTTGGGGTGGAGAAGCTTTGGCCTTCATGAGTTCTTGTGCCGCCATGAGAGCTCCAATGTAGTTGTCGTCGAGGGACTTGTAGTTCTCGAGGGAGATCGTCTTGCAGATGTCGTTGTGCAATCCCATCATGAAGTGGAACTTCATCGAAATGGGGTCGTCCACGCCGGCTCGTTGCAAGGCAATCTTCATCTCCTTGAAGTACTCGTCGATGGACTTGGATCCTTGGATGGTGTTCTCCAATTGGCGTTGAAGTTGTTCCATGTAGGTTGGAGGCACGAACTCATGCCGCAAAGATCTCTTCATCTTGGGCAAACTCATGGCGTAGGTCTCCGAAGGTGCGTGAAGCCACCATGTGGACGCGTAGTCGTGGAAGTTCCTTGTGGCGCACTTCACTTGATCTTCTGGAGGAACTTGATGTAGCTTGAGGTAGTTGACCGTCAAACGCTCCCACTCGAGATACTCCTCGGGTTCTAGAGTCCCATGGAAAGGAATCTCATGGTCGATGTCGAGGTCGTAGTAGCTCGTGGAAGTCACGGACTTGAGCTTGGGGAGCTTCTCTTGAGAGTAGTCTTAAGGTGCTTGTTGGCGAAGATGTCGTATATCCGAAGGCGAAGATGCCTTGAAGTCGCTTGGCGAAGATGCCAAGGGCAATGGTGAAGTCGTTGAGCGGTTGTTGGTGTTGAGCTCTTGACCTTCACGTCCGTGGTGGTGATGGTGTCGATGCCGATGTGACCTTGCCGAAGATGGTAGCTCGGAGGCTTGTGCTCTTGAGCATCTTCTCGAAGATGAGGAAGACCGCTTGTAGGACTTGATGAGGGCTTTGATCTCCTCCATTTGAGCTTGCATCTTGGCGTCGTTGGAGTTGTTCATGGCATCGAACTCGTCATTGTTGTTGTAGACCGAAGATGAAATGCCTTGCCTATCCATCACTCCAAGAGAAAAATGTGAGTGGTAGAAAGAGAAGAACGAATACCAAATGTACCTTGACCGAAGTTGAAAGTGGATCAATGATCACTGCAATGTGGACAAGGAAATAGCACAATTGGTACCAATTCTTGTTGGTTTCTCGCACCTACACAAATAAGGCTTATGGTGGAGCTCGGTGAGGATAGTGGCACAAAAATTTAATGTAAAATGTTAGCAAGAGTCAATAATGTTGAAAGAGATTCACAAATTCGCAAGTGTAACAAGTAGACCAATAGCAATGAATGGCACACGGAAACACACACACGGATAGATAAATGGGGTCGTGCAACCAAGGAATGAGCACAAAATGTGGAATCCACGGAAAACGCTCGTGTTGCACAACTCAAGAGAGACACTAGCACGATTTCTCTATAGGCGGATACGACACTTGTGCACAACCTATAATATGCAAAATGTACCGACTTTCTATCCCAAGTATGCTATATATGTATGATGTTCCGGTGGTATGATCCAAGATGATCGGATATGACAATCTTATATGCAATGTGGTATGATGCCATGGCACTTGCTTACAATCTTCTTTGCTCTTTCTCTTTTGCTTAAAATCTTATTCTCCTTTCTTTTTTTTTGTATGGCCACTATGTGAAATGCACAAACCAAGATAGCAATTGGGTATATACGGGAACAATCTTGTGACACAAGGGATGATATGATACCAATATGATATGGTATGTATGCAATGTATGGTGTAGATCACTAATGTGCACAAGTAACGTTGCCGGCAATACTCAAAGGCTAGTCTCGATAGGTAAGTGACGCAAAATGGGCTAGGGGTTAACAATGCAATGGAAATGGAATATACAATGGAGGGATACCACGATACCAAGATGATATGGAGGTTACCGTCCGTGGCGATGATGAGTGGCGGTGATCTTGATGGAGATACCAAGATGATGAAGACTCGTCCCTAAGTATCCGAAACACCTTAGGAAACGGAAACTCAAAATCTCAAATGTCAAATGTCAAATGGTGGTAGAAGGAATGCGGTGGTGGTTTTGTGGAAGTGCAATGATGGGTTATACGAGTAGGCAATGCGTAAGTGGAGGGTAAGGTTGGCTATACGCGGTGTCGGAGTTGGAAGAACGGTCCCTAAGTAGCCTAAACACCTTAGGAGACACAACTCACAACACTAACAAAATTGATTTAAGTTGGGATGGTGGAAGTGTATGGTGGTCAAGCCTATGCGGTAGTGGTGGTGGTTGATGAATAAGCAACTGTCCCTAAGTAGCCTAGACACCTTAGGAGACTCAAATCACTCCTCAAGCAACCACTAATGCGATGGGGAACAAAATTGGTTAGGTTGTGGAAGTCGGTGGTGGTTATGCGGAGGTTGTGGTGGAAGCCCTAGGCAAAGATGCCAAAGTTCCAAAAATTTGATGGAGTCAAAACATGTTGGTGGTATTTTTGTGGGAAGGGGGATGTCAAGAGCTTTTCAACGAGCTAAAGAACGCGAAAATCGGACTCCGGATGAATTAGTTATGGACAAAATGGTGAAACGGGGAAGCTGAAATGTACATGGGCCGGACATCCGGGGCTCGGGCCGGATTTCCGGGGGCGTATGTCCAGAACCGTGCGGATTTTGCATTCTAGGAGCTGGATGTCCGGCCGGGGACCCGGATGTCCGACCCGATGGCCCGAATGTCCGGCCCGACGAATCCAGATCTCGGTTGGGGCGGAAATTTTCGAATTGGGGGCGGAAATGGATGATTCCAAAGGCAAAATTGGAGAGATTTCGTGGATGGAAAGTGGGGACACTTGGGGATATTCTAGATCCACTCGAAACCAAGCAAATCCATGGATCAAAATCAACAAAACCTCATCAAACCAACAAATCAAAAAAAATTGGGGCTATTTTTGGTGGGGATTTTCGAAATTGGGGAAGAACATAACAAAATTAGGCTAGAAAACAAGGGGGAGGCTCCGAAATCATGATCAACGTGGCTCATGATACCAAAATGATGTAGGGTAGAACCCTAGTGGCCCGATCTTTCACGAAAGGAGCGGATCCCATGAAGAACGCGAAGAACACGAGGAGGGAAATGAGGGGAAAATCACGAGGGGAACACAAGAGAACACTCAAACCAACAAGTATGATCACACATGTGCTAGATCCTCGAAACACAAAGAGAGATACAAGATCCAAAGTCAACAACGGACGATACAACAGGTTACCGGTTCTTCTCCATGAGGAGGTCTTGAATCCACAAGGGGATCTTCCCGTGAGGGGTCTTGAATCCAAGGTGGATCTTCTCCGTAGAGGGGCCACGGTCTCTCTCGTGGAGTAGATCCGATATGGATGAGCGAAGCTCTATCTCTCAAATGAGCTATCACAACGCTAACCCTAGAAAGTTGGACGAGGTGGAGTATATATAGTCTAGGGGGGAGAAAGGATACACGGGCCTCAGCCCTTCACTGTGCGCAGACAGGGGAGGCCGGATGTCCGGGCTGGTCGGGCCGGAAGTCCGGGCTTTCAGGCGATGCCGGATGTCCGGGCTGGAGTGGTGGCACTTGTTGCTCTCGGGTTCGGAGGGGCCGGATTTCCGGGCTGGGAGCCGGATGTCCGGGGGCTCGGGAACGGCCAGATGTCCGGGCTGGCGAGGCCGGATGTCCAGGGCCTGGGAGCTGTTCTCCGTCTTCTTCCGTCGTTGCTTCCATGCTTCCCTCGCGGATGGAGTAGTTGTTCCTTGGCGCTTGCACTCCTCCTCAACATCCGTGAAGCTCCGACAATACCTATGCATGCACACGGGAGAAGTGTCAAGTAGTATACCATCCTCGAAGGGGTCAAGTGAGTACGTGTAAAGGAGATGATTCACCTTTATGTATGTGAAGTAGATGCCGCACGTGTCACTTGCCAAACAGACTCTTGACATGGTGATGTCCATAGGATGCTCCGCATCAATGATCCTTTATTCTAACAGGGAAAGGTGGTTTCTCAATATAAGCGGTAGGAACAATACGATCAACATTATAAGTGATAGTCTTTTCTTCAACTTTAATAGGTTCGACTACTTTTACTTCAATGGGAGGATGATATTTAAACCAATTCTCTTTAGGGAGATCAACATGAGTAGAAAATGATTCACAGAAAGAAGCTACTATCTCAGAGTCAAGTCCATATTTAGTGCTAAATTCATGAAAAGCATCTGTATCCATAAAAGATTTAACACAATCAAACTTAGGTGTTATACCTGACTCCTTACCTTCATCGAGTTCCCAATCTTCAGAGTTGCGTTTAATTGTTTCCAATAAATCCATCTTCTTGATAACTTCCTTGGGCATACCTGTAAGCTTAAATAATCCACAAACTTCATCCACATAGATTAGGTGCATATCGGGATGTAATGTTCCATCTCCTATAAAGGATTAGCTAGCAGTTTCTCTATCATACCCGAAGGAATTTCAAAGTAAACATTTTTAGTAGGTTCAGTGGGTTGAGGAGCACCTCTTTGCTCTACTGGTCGTGGTGAAGATACCCTGAACAAGCCCCTCAAAGGATTATTTTCCATAGTAACAAGTGACAGTAAATTTCAGCACACTATACAAAATTTTCCTTACCAAATTCCACCTACCAAAGGCACGTCATTCCCCGGCAACGGCGCCATAAAAGAGTCTTGATGACCCACAGGTATAGGGGATCTATCATAGTCCTTTCGATAAGTAAGAGTGTCGAACCCAACGAGGAGCAGAAGGAAATGACAAGCAGTTTTCAGTAAGGTATTCTCTGCAAGCACTAAAATTATCGGTAACATATAGTTTTGTGATAAGGTAATTCGTAATGGGTAACAAGTAACCAAAGTAAACAAGGTTTAGCAAGGTGGCCCAATCCTTTTTGTAGCAAAGGATAAGCCTGGACAAACTCTTATATAAAGGAAAGCGCTCCCGAGGACACATGGGAATTATCGTCAAGCTAGTTTTCATCATGCTCATATGATTCGTGTTCGTTACTTTGATAATTTGATATGTGGGTGGACCGGTGCTTGGGTACTACCCTTCCTTGGACAATCATCCCACTTATGATTAACCCCCCTCGCAAGCATCCGCAACTACGAAAGAAGAATTAAGGTAAACCTAACCATAGCATGAAACATATGGATCCAAATCAGCCCCTTGCGAAGCAACGCATAAACTAGGGTTTAATATTTTGTCACTCTAGCAACCCATCATCTACTTACTACTTCCCAATGTCTTCCCCTAGGCCCAAACAATGGTGAAGTGTCATGTAGTCAACGTTCACATAACACCACTAGAGGAAAGACAACATACATTTCATCAAAATATGGAACGAATACCAAATTCACATGACTACTTATAACAAGACTTCTCCCATGTCCTCAGGAACAAATGTAACTACTCACAAATCATATTCATGTTCATAATCAGAGGGGTATTAATGTGAACAAAGGATCTGAACATATAATCTTCCACCGAATAAACCAACTACCATCAACTACAAGGAGTAATCAACAGTACCAGCAACCCGCATGTACCAATCTGAGGTTTTGAGACAAAGATCGGATACAAGAGATGAACTAGGGTTTGAGAGGAGATGGTGCTGGTGAAGATGTTGATGGAGATTGACCCCCTCCCGATGAGAGGATCGATGGTGATGATGATGGTGACGATTTGCCCCTCCCGGAGGGATGTTTCCTCGGCAGAACAGCTCCGCCGGAGCCCTAGATTGGTTCCGCCAAGGTTCCGCCTCGAAACGGCGGCGCTTCGTCCCGAAAGCTTCCTTATGATATTTTCCAGGGCAAAAGACACCTTATACCAGAAGATGGGCATCGGGGGGCTTCCAGGTGGCCCAAGAGGCAGGGGCGCGCCCTCCACCGTCGTGGATAGTGGGTGGCCCCCCTCTGGTGCTTTATCCCGCCAATATTTTTAATATATTCCAAAACTGACTTTCATGGAGTTTCAAGACTTTTGGAGATATGCAGAAAAGGTCTCTAATATTTGCTCCTTTTCCAGCCCAGAATTCCAGCTGTCGGCATTCTCCCTCTTCATGTAAACCTTTTAAAATAAGAGAGAAAAGGTATAAGTATTGTGACATAATGTGTAATAACAGCCCATAATGCAATAAATATCAATATAAAAGCATGATGCTTAATGGACGTATCAACTCCCCCAAGCTTAGACCTCGCTTGTCCTCAAGCGGAAGCCGATATCAAAAAATATGTCCACATGTTTAGAGATAGAGGTGTCGATAAAATAAAATATGGACATGAGGGCATCATGATCATTCTTAGAATAGCAACACACACACACACATATATATATATATTGTCATACAATTTCTTATACTGAAGTAACAATCTATTCACAATGTGAAGTATGAATCAGAAACTTCATTGAAAAACTAGCAAACTATAATCTCAGTCGTTGAAGCAATTGCAATTTATCATAGCATCGGAAAGAGTCAATATAAGAGCTTTTTAGCAAGTCCACATACTCAACTATCATTTAGTCTTTCACAATTGCTAACACTCACGCAATACTTATGTGTATGAAGTTTTAGTCGGACACAGAGAAAATAGAGGCTTATAGTTATGCCTCCCAACCTTTTACCTCAAGGGTAACGTCAACAATAATGCTTTATGAAAACCCACATCCAAATTGATATATATATATATATATATATATCAGGATCTTTCCAACACATAGTGCTTGCCAAAGGATAAAGTGTAAAAAGGAAAGGTGAAGATCACCAAGACTCTTGTATAAGGTATAAGACAAAAAAAGATAGGCCCTTCGCAGAGGGAAGAAGAGGTTGTCATGTGCTTTTATGGTTGGATGCACAAAATCTTAATGCAAAAGAACGTCACTTTATATTGCCACTTGTGATAGGGACCTTTATTATGCAGTCCGTCGCTTTTATTTCTTCCATATCACAAGCTCGTATAAAGCTTATTTTCTCCACACTAATAGATCATACATATTTAGAGAGCAATTTTTATTGCTTGCAACAATGACAACTTACTTGAAGGATCTTACTCAATCCATAGGTAGATATGGTGGACTCTCATGGCAAAACTGGGTTTAAGGATATTCGGAAGCACAAGTAGTATCTCTACTTGGTGCAAAGAATTTGGCTAGCATGAGGGGAAAAGGCAAGCTCAACATGTTGGATGGTCCATGACAATATAATTTATTTTGTATATAAGAAAAAATAACCCATTACATTGTCTTCCTTGTCCAACATCAACTTTTTAGCATGTCATATTTTAATGAGTGCTCACAATCATAAAAGATGTCCAAGATAGTATATTTATATGTGAAAACCTCTCTTTCTTTATTACTTCCTATTAATTGCAACGATGACCAAAACTATGTTTGTCAACCCTCAACAACTTTTATTCATCATACTCTATATATGTGAAGTCATTACTCTCCATAAGATCAATGTGATCTCTTTATTTCCTTTTATTCTTTCTTTTTTCTTTTATTCCCTCAAGATCATAGTAAGATAACCAAGCCCTCGAATCAAGACTAATCTTTATTATATATAGCTCACGGACTCGATTACATAGATAAGGATCAACACAAAAACTCAAAGCTAGATCATACTAAACTTTATTCTACTAGATCAAGATATAACCAAAAGGATCGAACTAAGCAAAATGGTAAAGATAGAAGTGTGATGGTGATACGATACCGAGGCACCTCCCCCAAGCTTGGCAGTTGCCAAGGGGAGTGCCCATACCCATGTATTTATGTCTCTTTGTTCGGAGGTGGTGATGATGGAGTTGTTGATGATGTAGGCTTCTTCCTTAATTTGCGCTTGAGGATAGAATTTTGCTCCCTTAGGTCGTCGATCTCCTGCTCAAGGCTTAATATCATTCTGCATAGTTCCTGTTTGTTCTCCTACAAGAGGCGGAAAGGGATAAACTCGATCTTAGATGTCTTTGCTCTATTAGGGAGGCTTGACTTTTTGAACTCCACACGCATGTCCCCAGGTTGAGGTAATGGGACTTCATCTTCATTTGAGCTCGTCTCCTCCTTTCCCCTAGGATTATAGTCTTCTTCTTCCTCCGTGGTCCAACCACAATGCTCCAAGTCCCCATGGACCTTAGGGTCTGCAAGGTAATCAACCACATAGCTTTCTCCCTCCGAATCCTGGGACGACATATTGCTCTAATCTGCGGCAGAAACGACTCAAAACAAAAAAAGAGGATTTTGTCATGGTACGATGGTCAAAACCTTCGGGAGATTATATAATGAATTTTTACTGACCAGAAGAAGTATCGTGCAAGAAAACGGAGTCCGGAGGGCACACGAGGTGCCCACGAGGCAGGGGGCGCACCCTCCACCCTCGTGTACTTTCCGGACTACTTCTTATTTTCCTATTTTCTTAAGTATTCCAAAACAGAGAAAAATTGTTGTTAGAACTATTTTGGAGTCAGTTTACTTACCGTACCACATACCTATTCCTTTTTGGATTCTGAAACGTTCTGGAAAGTGTCCCTTATGTACTCTTCCCGGGTTACGGTGTCAATAACATTTGTTTCGGCATTTATGGGATTACCTGAGATATAATGTTTGATTCTTTGACCGTTCACCACCTTCGGATTTGTGCCGTCGAAGTTGTTGATTTTTATGGCACCAGGACAATAGACCTCCTCGATAACATAAGGACCTTCCCATTTAGAGAGGAGTTTTCTTGCAGAAAATCTTAAATGAGAGTTGTATAACAAAACATAGTCACCTACATTAAACTCACGTTTTTGTATCCTTTTGTCATGCCATCTTTTAACTTTTTCTTTAAACAGTTTGACATTCTCATAGGCCTGGTGTCGGTGTCAAAACCGGTGGATCTCGGGTAGGGGGTCCCGAACTGTGCGTCTAGGATCGATGGTAACAGGAGACAGGGGACACAATGTTTACCTAGGTTCGGGCTCTCTCTATGGAGGTAATACCCTACGTCCTGCTTGATTGATATTGATGAATATGGGTGTTACAAGAGTTGATCTACCACGAGATCGTAATGGCTAAACCCTAGGAGCCTAACCTGTATGACTATGGTAATGAATGTGTCCTTTCCGGACTAACCCCTCCAGCTTATATAGACAGCGGGGGGGGGATCTAGGGTTTACATAGAGTCGGTTACATAAGAGGGAATCTTCATAGTCGGTCGCTAAGCTTGCCTTCCACGCCAAGGAGAGTCCAATCCGGACTGAGGTATAGTCTTCGGCCTTCATGTCTTCACAGCCCATCAGTCCGGCCCATGGATAACAAGTCGGATGCCCGAGGACCCCTTAGTCCAGGACTCCCTCAGTAGCCCCCGAACCAGTCTTCAATAGCGAGGTGTTCAGCACAAAAATTGTCTTCGGCATTGCAAGGTAGGTTCCTCCTTTAATGATCTCCAAGTTATGTATTCAGACATTTATTCCATGTTACTCCCCTCAGCTTCTGCGCATTAAATAACTTCGCCTCCCACATGTCAAGCGAAGGTGGAAGGTCAGGGTAATTTTGCAGATAACACCTCGCCCATGCAAGGGACATCGCCTATTAAAGAGATCGGATCCTAGATCCATTCAGCACCATACAGAGGAAATCCTTGGAAACTGTTTGGGAGAAACCATTCCAGCATGGCTAGCGTCCCCAGCTCCTCCACCCGTCCCGACCCAAAGAAAGGCCAGTGGGAGAGGTGTTCAGTGTCCCACAGTCAATTGGCGGAGCTACAGACGCAGGGATTCCCCCCCTCCCCCACGGATCTAGTTCCTGTTCGAGCGGGGCTAGATTCCTTCAACGGTGAGATTCAGGCAGAGGACTTCCCCAATCCATCCGGGGGAGAGCGAGTATGTTTCGTCCCCTACCTGCTAAGGGGCGTTGGATTTCCAATTCATCCGTTCCTCAGAGGGCTTATAGAATACTATGGCCTCCAGTTTCACAACTTCACCCCTGCCTCCGTTCTGTACATCGCGGGTTACGTCGCTTTATGTGAATTATTCCTGGGTATCGAGGCTCATTTCGAGCTATGGAGGAAGTTGTTCTGTCTTGTCCCGCGTAATCACAAGAGGTCAATATTTGAAGTGGGCGGAGCCAAAGTATGGCGCATCACTAATACAGGATATCTGTCTGGTACACCAAGGAAGGCATCCGAAGAATGGCCTTCCGAATGGTTCTATATTGAAGACGTCGCGCTTCCCGACCCAGTTCGAAAGGGTCTTCCTGAATTTTCCAGCATTCCACTGAAGAAATGCCATAGTTGGCGTCCTCAGAGTCTTGAAGAGGAGGACATCGCAGAAGTTCGCCAGCTTATGAGCAAGATAAAGACGCTCGCTTAGTCCAGACTTACAATAATCGACGTAATGGCGATCTCCATAGTGCGTGGGGTTTAGCCGCTACAATACAGAGGGCTGCCCACGTGGCATTATAATGGAGAGGATGATGCCTCCCGTTATGGCCAGAAGGGTCCGGATACCCCCACCGCTCTGGCCAAAATATTGGCCGAGCTTTTTAAAGGGGAAGAAGAGGAGTTTCTTCGCATTAAGCACAGAGATGGATATTCTATGTATAATCCTCCCAGTTGGGTAAGCTTCGACCCTTCAATTCTACTCATTCCCCTTCTGGATTACTTTTGATAAATTTCAAGTCTGTATGGTATGGCAGCACTAGCAGAAGGTCACCGAAGGACTTCATAGTCCTACCCCACAGCCGGAGACCCACAACCGGGAACTAGATCCTGGGTTTGAAGAGGATCCGGATATATTTGTGGTACTCGGGGGGGGGGGAGTGTTCTACCAGACAAGCTATGATGGCACAGAAGTGGCCATCACTACAGACTATCCTGGCCGTCTTCCTGCTTCTCATGTAAATAATTAAGAAACACCTTCTCTAAAAGAGTGCTCTTATTCCGTCTCACCCATCGCACTGTATCGTGCTTCACAGGGGAGACGTTCGGCAATTTCGAAGAGATCGGCTCCCG
This sequence comes from Triticum urartu, assembly GCF_003073215.2. Classification (NCBI taxonomy): domain Eukaryota; kingdom Viridiplantae; phylum Streptophyta; class Magnoliopsida; order Poales; family Poaceae; genus Triticum; species Triticum urartu. Next base: position 291,280,711 of record NC_053022.1, read on the forward strand.
CACCGGACAATCCTTCCAAGAGGAAAGCAAATGAAGACATGGTCGTGCCTTCATCAAAGAGGTATGAATTCGCCAACCTGCCCCTGAGCAGTCACGTACAACCGTGACCTTCCCGTTTTCCATTTGCCAAGAGGAAGGCGCGCCGGACTATATCCGGGGGTCCGAGCGGCCGTACTTCCCACAGCCAGGATTCAAATCCTGCCGTGAAGACAGGGCTGATGCAGGGGCGACGCCGGACTGTCCTCCAGCCGAGGACTCGGACGATGTATCCATCACCAACTCAGAAGTGGAGAGTGCTATGAATCATCGGCACCACAGGGCCATTTTACAAGATCCTGGATTTTCGGAAGAGTCGTTTAACGCCTTCAACACAGCCGATGCATACATCCGGGCTGCTCGTGATGGGATTAGCAGGGCCGCAAAGCAACATTTGAAAGATGTGCAGGTAAATTCGCTTTGTGTGACTATGATAACCATATGCCAGTAGCCCCCGAGACTTAAAGGAGTTGAAACAACTGATTTAAGGATCAATGTACAACCAGGTGCTTACGGAGAAGAATACCCAGCTGGCTCAGGAACTAGAAAAGTGTCAGCGCCAGCTGCTTGCTGCTAACGCTGAACTAGAGAAATACAAGGCATCTCCAGGTAACATTTTCCTCCATCGAAAATTCATAAGGCTACACCGATAGTGTGAATCTGGGTTTTAATCTTTGTGTTGGGTCGTTTAGACCGAGTACAAGAGCAGCTGGACGCCGCTCAAAGCGAAGAACACGGAGCCAAAAAGCTACATGCAGCGGGCGAGCGTGTATTGACAAAGGTCGTTGAAGAGAAAAAGAAACTCCAGGATTCGAACATCAACCTAGGCGAAGAACTGAAAGATGTGCGAGCGCAGCTAGCCGATTCTGTGAAGGAGAACAAGAAGCTCCGAGGCGGCATATTTAGTATGTGGTCGCTTTTATCTTATAACAGTTTGGAGGTAGCCGTAGCTGATATAGCTGTAATTGCAGGTGTGTTGACGAACCGCCGTGAAGAGGAAGTGTCCGGATCATCAAATGATCTTCTGCAGGAGCTGTCGCAGTTGCACGAGCAAGCTCGGCAGGCTATGCGGAGTGTAGCCAAGGCTTTATGGCCATCCGACTCCCCTCCAGGAAGCATGGAGAAGCTGGTAGAGCTGTTCAAGGGAGCACGGCGGCGTATCCGGCTGTGGAAGATATCTGCCTGTCGAGAGGGTGTGCGAGAGGCCTGGGCCATGGTGAAGATGCGCTATACCAAGCTGGATCTAATCACATGGCTCGTGTTGGGCCGGTAGGGACGAATGGGGAAGAAATTCCCGTTAGTATAGTATATGACCAAGTAGAGGTGGCCGCTAAAAATTCCCAACAGGATTGTAAGTTAGGCTGCCTGTTGGAAGGTGTAGAGGAAGAGGCGTTCGAGTCCAAATGACTGTGTACTTTCCTCATCTAGCTGAATTGTATATCATTTGGCAGACCTTTTTGCTTCAACTTCCGGACTCTAAGGTGCAGCGTGTTTCCGAATACCGTCGCGGCCGAATAGGCCGAGGTACGCTTGGAAAACTAGGCGTAGGGGTCATAGTTGCTTGAACAGAGAAGTTGTATCCGGCTAGCTATGTCATATTACACTGATATCGTAAGAAACATCTTCCAGAGGGAATAGTTCCGTTAAGGGTTCCTTTCCCTAGGTGTGCATGCATTTAATGTACATGTCCGAATTGTGATGCGAGCACCATAGTTTGTATAACTTCTGGGGGTGCACAATGGAGTGAGTTTAGAAAACATCTTTAATTCGCCGACTGAATATTCCCTTAAGAACGCTAGCTTTCAGCTTCACCCAGTCTGAGGTAGACATCCGAATGACCCGGTAGTAACAATTACAGAGGTGCTCCCTTTATGCCCTAGCCGAACTAACGGGAATGTAGGGCATCAGCACAGGGGCCAGGTAACCCTGCTTGGCCAAAACTTAAGTCATATCGATGCATATAGTGGCGAAGAAAAGGTACATATGGAAAACTCATATGTGAGGAGCTTAATGCTCAAGGAATGACAAGAACTTCTGTCCGAGAAGCCCGCAGGTACAAGTAACATACATGTTTAAAGATGTATGTGTCGATGTTGTGTGGTCTAGCCGTACCGAAGCTTTAAATCAAGAAAGAAGAAAATAATCGAAAGAGAGAGATAAAATAACGGAAGCTGCAGGGGAGGAGGATACGAACACGAGGTTTGGTGCTAGGCATAGAATCTTTGGAGTCTGGCCACGTTCCAGGGGTTCGGCTCGAGGCGATTGTCTGATGCATCGTGAAGACAGTACGCCCCTCCAGTGAGGACTTCGTCAATTATGAAGGGACCCTCCCATTTGGGCTTGAGTTTGTCCTTTTTCTTCTCCAGCAGGCGTAGAACGAGTTCGCCAATGTTGTAAGTCTTGGCCCATACTTCTCTGCTTTGATATCTTCGAGCCTGCTGCTGGTAAAATGCTGAACGGGCTTTTGCGACATCGCATTCCTCCTCCAGGGCATCTAGGCCATCCTGCCGATCAAGCTCGGCTTCTATCTCTTCGTACATACGCACTCGAGGTGAGTCGTGAATAATATCGCAGGGAAATACGGCCTCTGCGCCATACACCCTGAAGAAAGGTGTGTATCCGGTAGTGTGGTTGGGCTTGGTCCGCATCCCCCGGAGTACGGATTCGAGCTCCTCAACCCAGTGCTTGTCTGATTCTTTCAAGGACCGCACTAGTCTGGGCTTGATGCCGCTCATAATGAGACCGTTGGCTCGTTTGACTTGACCGTTGGTTTGTGGGTGGTAGGCGGAGGCGTAATCGAGTTTAATACCCAGATTAGTACACCAAGTTTTTACCTTGTCGTCTATGAAATTGGAGCCGTTGTTAGTGATGATGCTGTGTGGGACACCATAACGGTGCACAACACCGGATATGAAGTCTATTACCGGGCCGGATTCGGCCGTTTTGACCGGCTTAGCCTCTATCCACTTAGTGAATATGTCCACCATAACCAGTAGAATTTTTTTCTTATGGCTTCCCCCTTTAAGGGCTCCAACCATATCGAGTCCCCAGACCGCAAAAGGCCAAGTGATGGGGATTGTTTGTAAGGCGGTGGGGGGAATATGGCTTTGATTGGCAAAGAGTTGGCATCCGATGCAATGTTGGACAAGGTCCTGTGCATCTGCTCGGGTCGTCGGCCAATAAAACCATGTATGGAAGGCCTTGATAACAAGGGCCCGAGCTGCGGCGTGGTGACCGCCGAGTCCGGCATGGATTTCAGCCAATTGTTGCCGCCCCTCTTCCTCGGATATACATTGTTGAAGGACTCCGGTGGCCCTTTTCTTGTAGAGCTCTCCATCATGAACCTTGTGGGCTTTTGAATGCCGAACAATGCAGCGGGCCTCATTCTGGTCCTCGGGAAGCTCTTTCCTGTTGAGGTAGGCCAGGAAGGGTTCGGTCCATGGGGCAATGACTGGCATGATGAGATGCGCCGATGGTGTTATTTCGATGGCCGAGCCCCCGAGGACGTTGCTGTTTCCGGGGTCTTGGATTATGTTTGATTCCAGACTTGTATTGTCATTTTCCCCCTGCCACACCATGGATGGCTTAAAGAGCCTTTCCAGGAAAATATTAGGTGGGACGGGTTCGCGCTTAGCACCGATATGAGCAAGAATGTCCACCGCTTGATTACTTTCTCGAGCCACATGATGGAACTCGAGTCCTTCAAACCGGTCCGACATTTTGATGACTGCATTACGATACGCTGCCATCTTCGGATCTTTAGCGTCGAAATCTCCGTTTATTTGAGATATTGCAAGGTTCATGTCCCCGCGTACTTCTAGGCATTGTATGCCCATGGAGACGGCCATCCGGAGACCATGTAATAAGGCCTCGTATTCGGCTGCATTATTGGAGTCTGTGTATATTATTTGGAGAATGTACTGGACGATGTCTCCCGTAGGGGACGTTAAAACGACCCCCACTCCTAACCCTTCCAGCATTTTGGAGCCGTCGAAGTACATGACCCAATTGGAGTATGTGCCGTATTCTTTAGGGAGTTTGGCCTCTGTTAATTCGGCAACGAAGTCAGCCAGTACTTGGGACTTGATAGCTCGACGTGGTTTATATGTAATGTCAAATGGGAGGAGTTCAATGGCCCATTTGGCAATCTGGCCTGTAGCATCGCGGTTGTTTATGATGTCATTGAGTGGTACTTCGGAGGCCACCGTGATCGAACACTCCTGGAAGTAGTGACGGAGCTTTCGGGATGCCATGAAGACCGCATATGCTATTTTTTGATAATGAGGGTACCGGGATTTGCATGGTGTAAGGACAGTAGATATGTAGTATACTGGCTTTTGAAGCGGGAATTTATGTCCGTCCTGTTCTCGTTTGACGACGAGTACGGCGCTCACCACCTGGTGTGTTGCCGATATGTATAATAACATCGGTTCGCCGGTGTTTGGTGCAGCCAGTATTGAGTTGCTCGCAAGAAGGGTTTTTATTTCCTCCAATCCGGTTGTTGCCGCGTCCGTCCACTCGAAGTGGTCGGTTCACCGTAGAAGGCGATAGAGTGGCTGTGCCTTTTCTCCCAATCTGGAGATAAAGCGGCTTAGAGCTCCTACACAGCCCGTAAGCTTTTGAACTTGTTTAAGATATGTTGGCTTAGCCAGTTGTGACAGAGCTCGAATTTTGGCTGGGTTTGCTTCGATTCCTCTATTGGAGACGATGAAGCCTAGTAGTTTTCCAGCGGGGACGCCGAAGACACACTTTTCTGGGTTGAGCTTAATTTCATATGCCCGGAGGTTGTCGAATGTAAGACGTAAGTCGTCTATTAGTGTTTCGACGTGCCTGGTTTTGACGATGATGTCATTGACGTAGGCTTCTATTGTTTTGCCGATCTGTTTCTCCAGGCATGTTTGAATCATCCGTTGGTACGTGGCGCCAGCGTTCTTGAGCCCAAAGGGCATGGTGTTGAAGAAGAATGGCCCATATGGGGTGATAAATGTTGTTGCAGCTTGATCGGACTCCTTCATTTTGATTTGATGGTATCCGGAATATGCATCGAGGAAACACAGTGAGTCGTGTCCTGTGGTGGCGTCGATGATTTGATCAATGCGTGGGAGGGGGAAGGGATCTTTAGGGCAAGCCTTATTGAGGTCTTTGAAATCGATGCATAGATGCCAGGATTTGTCCTTCTTTGGTACCATCACCAGGTTTGTCAGCCAGTCCGGGTGTTTGATTTCTCTAATGAATCTGGCCTCGATGAGTTTGGCCAGCTCTTCCCCCATTGCTTGTCGCTTAGGTTCGGAAAAGCACCGCCGTGATTGCTTGACCGGTTTGAACCCCTTTAATATATTGAGGCTATGTTCGGCCAGCTCGCATGGGATCCCTGGCATATCTGAAGGGTGCCAGGCGAATATATCCCAGTTTCCGCGCAGGAATTCTCGTAGTGCAGTGTCAACTGTTGGGTTCAGTTGAGCTCCGATAGATGTTGTCTTCTTGGGGTCCGCTGGGTGGACCTGGAATTTGACTATTTCTTCTGCTGGTTTAAAGGATGTGGATTTAGGGTGTTTGACGAGGATTACGTTGTCCCTGTCCACTGTGGAGCGCAGTGCAGTTAATTCGTCGGCTGCGAGGGCTTCGAATAGCTCCTCTAGGGCCAGGGATGCAGTTTTGTTTTCGGCACGGGGTGCTATGTCCGGATCACTGACGAGAGTGATTATGCCGTTTGGTCCGGGCATCTTGAGCTTCATATACCCGTAATGGGGTATGGCCTAAAAGCGTGTAAAAGCACCCCGGCCCAACAGGGCGTGATATCCGCTTCTGAAAGGGGCCACTTGAAAAGTTATTTCTTCGGACCGATAGTTCTCCGGCGTGCCGAATACTATGTCAAGTGTGATTTTGCCCGCGCACCGCGCCTCTCGACTAGCGGCTCCTGTCTATTTACATTTTATGGAGTGTGTCCTCATAAAAGAGGTTTAGTCCGCTACCGCCGTCCATGAGGACCTTGGTAAGTCGAAATCCGTCCATGATGGGACTGAGGACTAATGCAGCTAGCGCTCGTATTGTTCTATACTTTGGTTCGCCACCGGCGTTGAATGTTATAGCCATGTCGTTCCAGGGGTTTATCGCAGCAATTTGGCAGACTTCAGCGAGCTTGCGGAGTGCCCTTTTGCGCTTGTTATTTGAAGCGATTGTTTCAAAGACTGTCAATACTCTTGAGTTATCGTCCCCTAGGGGATGCCGTTCTGAGTCGTCCTTGATAAGGATATCCTCGCCGCTCTTGGCTACCTGTTGTAGTATCCAACATGATTTAAGGCTGTGGGTTGCCACGGTATCTGGTGTTGTATGTATTTTGCATGGGCCATCGAGCCACCCGGTCAGAATGGTGCCGTGCCGCATAGTGGTTTTGTGTTTCTTGACTGTTGGACTGGGCGTGCCGCGAGGGTGCGCCCTTTTCGCCTGTAGGGGAAGTTGAGTTGGGATTGACAGTTCCCAGTGAGCTGCCTGAGTTTTCCAGGTGCTCTCCATCGCGCTGTATTTTTGTACGATGGTTGCTAAGTCAGTGAATTTCTGTATGCAGCAGCGATTTATGGCTTTGAGGATTCCTTCATCCACGCAATTGTTGCAGAACATTGATATTGCGTCCTCGTCATGACAATCTTGTACCTTGTCCTTGACACGGAGGAATCTGGCCCAGAAGTGGTGGGCAGTTTCCTGAGACTGCTGTTTTATGCTTACGAGAGTGTCTAAATCTGGGTGGGTGGGTGGAATTAAATCCGAACCCTGACCCGGCTGATTATCCGTAGTCTGATGATCTTCCGGGCTTAACAGTCCGGGTTTCGGAATATCTTATGATTGTTTAGAATAGTCGTCCGATGCTATGTTCGGAGGGATGGTCGAATCCTTTTGCGGGTGGGTATCCTGCTTTTCCTGATCGGCGATCCGGACATAGTCCGTCTTCAGTATAGAAGAAGACTCACCATCCTGCTCCACGACTACCGCAATCTGGTGGGTGACCGGTAGGGTTTCAATTTCTCCTTGATCGGTTTTAAGCCCGATCTGATCATAGTCTGTGGCTATTCCCAAAGCGGCGATGCGATCTAGGAGTTCGTTCAAAGACGAAAGCTCTGTCGGATCCATCTGCTTGGAGTGCTCAGAATTGATGCGAAGGGGGTTTTCGATGGCCCAAGAGGTCATCGTCGGCTCGACGGCCAAACGAGCGATCATAGTAAAGCCGCCCAACCGGAGGGTTTGGCCCGGGGCCAGAGCTCCTCCAAAGGTGATGTTGTCTTTAAGGACAAGGCGAGCCATCGAACCTTTTGTCGACGACACAGTGGAACTCTCAATGAAAGCACCAATGTCGGTGTCAAAACCGGTGGATCTCGGGTAGGGGGTCCCAAATTGTGCGTCTAGGATTGATGGTAACAGGAGACAGGGGACACAATGTTTACCCAGGTCCGGGCCCTCTCTATGGAGGTAATACCCTACGTCTTGCTTGATTGATATTGGTGAATATGGGTGTTACAAGAGTTGATCTATCACGAGATCGTAATGGCTAAACCCTAGGAGTCTAACCTGTATAACTATGGTAATGAATGTGTCCTTTCCGGACTAACCCCTCTGGTTTATATAGACACTGGGGGTCTAGGGTTTACATAGAGTCGGTTACATAAGAAGGAATCTTCATAGTCGGTCGCCAAGCTTGCCTTCCACGCCAAGGAGAGTCCAATCCAGACTCAGGTATAGTCTTTGGCCTTCATGTCTTCATAGCCCATTAGTCCGGCCCATGGATAACAGGCCGGACGCCCGAGGACCCCTTAGTCCAGGACTCCCTCGCCTGGGTTCTCCACTCATCAAGTGAGCTAATGTCAAATAGTCCCTTCTCACCGGCAAGTTTGAAATCATAATTGAGCTCTTTAATGGCCCAATATGCCTTATGTTCTAGTTCGAGAGGTAAGTGGCATGATTTTCCATAAACCATTTTATACGGAGACATACCCATAGCATTTTTATATGCAGTTCTATAGGCCCATAATGCATCATCAAGTTTCTTGGACCAATTCTTTCTAGATCTATTAACAGTCTTTTGCAAAATTAATTTAATATATCTATTGCTCAGTTCTACTTGACCACTAGACCGTGGGTGGTATGGAGATGCAATTCTATGATTAACATCATACTTAGCAAGCATTTTATGAAAAGCACCATGAATAAATTGTGAACCACCATCAGTCATTAAGTATCCAGGGACTCCAAACCTCAGAAAAATAGCTTCTTTAGGCATCTTAATAGAGGTGTTATGATCCGCACTACTAGTTGGAATAGCTTCTACCCACTTAGTAACGTAATCAACACCAACTAAAATATGTGTATACCCATTAGAGGAAGGAAACGGTCCCATATAATCAAAGCCCCGAACATCAAATGGTTCAATAACAAGTGAATAGTTCATAGGCATTTCTTGACGTCTACTAATATTACCAATTCTTTGACATCCATCACAAGACAAGACAAACTTACGGGCATCTTTGAAAAGAGTAGGCCAATAAAAACCGGATTGTAATACCTTATGTGCAGTTCTATCTCCAGTGTGGTGTCCTCCATAAGCCTCGGAGTGACACTTGCATAGGATCTATTCCTGTTCATGCTCAGGTACACAACGTCTAATAACACCATCCACTCCTTTATAAAGGTGTGGGTCATCCCAGAAGTTATGTCTTAAATCATAGAAAAACTTTTTGTTTTGCTGGTATGTGAAACTAGGTGGTATAAATTTAGCAACAATGTAATTAGCAGAATCAGCATACCATGGAGTAGTATGAGAAGCATTTATGACAGCTAATTGTTCATCAGGAAAACTATCATTAATAGGGAGTGGGTCATCAAGACCATTTTCTAACCTAGACAAGTTGTCTGTAACGGAGTTCTCAGCTCCCTTCCTATCAATAATATGCAGATCAAATTATTGTAGCAAGAGAACCATCTAATAAGTATAGGTTTAGCATCTTTCTTTTCCATAAGGTATTTAATAGCAACATGATCAGTGTGAACAGTTACTTTAGAATCAACAATATAAGGTCTGAACTTATCACAAGCAAATACAACTGCTAAAAATTCTTTTTCAGTAGTAGCATAATTTCTCTGGGCACTGTCTAGAGTTTTACTAGCATATTGGATAAAATTTAATTTCTTATCAACTCTTTGTCCTAGAACAACACCTACAACATAATCACTAGCATCACATATAATTTCAAAGGGTAAATTCCAATCAGGTGGCTGAACAATAGGTGCAGAAACAAGGTGTTCTTAAGTATTTCAAATGCTTCTACACAATCATCATCAAAGACAAAAGGAACATATTTTTGTAGGAGATTAGTCAGAGGCCTAGAAATTTTTGAGAAGTCTTTAATGAACCTCCTATAAAAACCGACATGACCAAGGAAACTTCTTATACCTTTAATGTCCTTAGGACATGACATCTTTTCAATAGCATCAACTTTAGCTTTATCAACTTCAATACCTCTTTCAGAAATTTTATGCCCCAAGACAATACCTTCATTAACCATAAAGTGGCACTGCTCCCAATTCAAGACAAGATTAGTTTCTTCACATCTCTGCAAAACTCGATCAAGGTTGCTTAAGCAATCATCAAAAGAAGTTCCATACACGAAGAAATCATCCATGAAAACCTCAATAATCTTTTCACAAAGGTCAGAGAATATAGAGGTCATACATCTTTGAAAGGTAGCATCTGCATTACCTAAACCAAAAGGCATACGTCTATAAGCAAAGGTACCGAAAGGGCAAGTAAAAGTGGTGTTTTCCTGATCCTCTTTCAACACAGGTATTTGAGGGAAACCAGAATAACCGTCTAGAAAGCAAAAATGTGTATGTTTGGATAATCTTTCTAGCATTTGATCAATAAAAGGTAAAGGGTAATGATCCTTTCTAGTAGCTTTATTTAATTTGTGGAAATCAGTTACCATTCTATAACCTGTAACAATTCTTTGCGGGATCAATTCGTCTTTATCATTAGGAACAACAGTAATACGTCCCTTCTTAGGGACACAATGGACATGACTTACCCACTGACTATCAGCAACAAGATAAATTATACCTACCTCCAGAAGCTTTGGTATTTCATTTCTTACCACTTCTTTCATCTTAGGATTTAACCGTCGTTGGTGATCAACAACCGGTTTAGCGTCTTTCTCCAATTTTATTTTGTGCTGGCATAGAGTGGTACTAATGCCCTTAAGACCATCAAGAGTATACCCAATAGCAGCACGATGGTTCTTCAGAGTTTTCAATAATTTATCTTCTTCCTGCTCTGAAAGGTTAGCACTAATAATAATATGATATGTCTTCTGTTCATCAAGATAAGCATATTTAAGAGTATCAGGTAATGGTTTAAGCTCAAACACAAGATCACCCTTGGGTGGAGGAGGATCCCCTAGAATTTCAAAAGGAAAGTTGTGTTTCAAAATAGGTCCCTATTTAAAGAATACTTCATCTATTTCCCTTCTTTCATTCATAAACATATCATTTTCACGGTCTAGCAAATATTGTTCTAAAGGATCATTAGGAGGCATAGAAATAGAAGCAAGACCAATAATTTCATCTTTACTAGGCAATTCCTTATCATGGGGTTGTCTACGAAATTTAGCAAAATTAAAATCATGAGACATATCCCCTAAACCAACAGTAACAATATCGTTTTCGCAGTCTATCTTAGCATTAACAGTATTCAAGAAGGGTCTACCAAATATAATGGGACAAAAGTCATCTTGTGGGGAAGGAAGAACAAGAAAATCAGTAGGATATTTAATTTTCCCACACAATACTTCAACATCTCTAACAATCCCAACTGGTGAAATAGTATCTCTATTGGCAAGCTTAATAGTAACATCAATATCTTCTATCTCAGCAGGTGTAATATCTTGCATAATTTCTTTATATAAAGTATAAGGTATTGTACTGACACTAGCACCCATATCACATAAGCCATGATAATAGTGATCTGCTATTTTAACAGAAACAATAGGCATGCCAAAAACAGGTCTATGTTTATTTTTAGTATCGGGTCTAGCAATTATAGCAGCTTCATCATAGAAGTAAATAACATGCCCATCAATATTATCGACCAAGAGATCCTTAACCATAGCAATACTAGGTTCAACTTTAATTTGCTCAGAGGGTGTATGTGTCCTAGCATTACTCTTACGAAGCACAATTGAAGCTTTAGCATGATCCTTTATTCTAATAGGGAAAGGTGGTTTCTCAATATAAGCGGTAGGAACAATAGGATCAACATTATAAGTGATAGTCTTTTCTTCAACTTTAATAGGTTCGACTACTTTTACTTCAATGGGAGGATGATATTTAAATCACTTCTCCTTAGGGAGATCAACATGAGTAGCAAATGATTCACAGAAAGAAGCTACTATCTCAGAGTCAGTCCATATTTAGTGCTAAATCATGAAAAGCATCGGTATCCATAAAAGATTTAACACAATCAAACTTAGGTATTGTACCTGACTCCTTACCTTCCTCGAGTTCCCAATCTTTAGAGTTGCATTTAATTCTTTCCAATAAATCCCATATGAATTCAATAGTTTTCATCATGAAAGAACCAGTACAAGAACTATCAAGTATGGAGCGATTATTGAGACAAAGCCAAGCATAAATTTTTTGAATAATAATTTCTCTTGAGAGCTCATGATTGGGGCATGAATATAACATTGACTTAAGCTTCCCCCAAGCTTGACCGCTACTTTCTCCTTTGCGAGGCCAAAAATTATATATATAATTACGATCACGATGAACCAAATGCACAGGATAAAACTTGTGATGAAATTCCAATTTCAATCGGTTGTAGTTCCACGATCCAATATCATGACATAACCTAAACCATGTCAATGACTTTCCCCTCAAAGATAAAGGGAAGACCTTCTTCTTGATAACATGCGCGGGGATACCTGCAAGCTTAAATAATCCACAAACTTCATCCACATAGATTAGGTGCATATCGGGATGTAATGTTCCATCTCCTATAAAAGGATTAGCTAGCAGTTTCTCTATCATACCCGAAGGAATTTCAAAGTAAACATTTTCAGTAGGTTCAGTAGGTTGAGGAGCAACTCTTTGCTCTACTGGTCGGGGTGAAGATACCCCGAACAAGCCCCTCAAAGGATTATTTTCCATAGTAACAAGTGACAATAAATTTCAGAACACTATACATATTTTTGCTTACCAAATTCCACCTACCAAAGGTGCTTCACTCCCCAGCAACGGCGCCAGAAAAGAGTCTTGATGACCCACAAGTATAGGGGATATATCATAGTCCTTTCGATAAGTAAGAGTGTCGAACCCAACGAGGAGCAGAAGGAAATGACAAGCAGTTTTCAGTAAGGTATTCTCTGCAAGCACTGAAATTATCGGTAACAGATAGTTTTGTGATAAGGTAATTCGTAACGGGTAACAAGTAACAAAAGTAAACAAGGTGCAGCTAGGTGGCCCAATCCTTTTTGTAGCAAAGGACAAGCCTAGACAAACTCTTATATAAAGGAAAGCGCTCCTGAGGACACATGGGAATTATCGTCAAGCTAGTTTTCATCATGCTCATATGATTCGCATTCGTTACTTTGATAATTTGATATGTGGGTGGACTGGTGCTTGGGTACTGCCCTTCCTTGGACAAGCATCCCACTTATGATTAACCCTCCTCGCAAGCATCCACAACTACGAAAGAAGAATTAAGGTAAACCTAACCATAGCATGAAACATATGGATCCAAATCAGCCCCTTACAAAGCAACACATAAACTAGGGTTTAAGCTTCTGTCACTCTAGCAACCCATCATCTACTTATTATGCCCCATTGCCTTCCCCTAGGCCCAAACAATGGTGAAGTGTCATGTAGTCGACGTTCACATAACACCACTAGAGGAAAGACAACATACATCTCATCAAAATATCGAACGAATACCAAATTCACATGACTAGTTATAACATGACTTCTCCCATGTCCTCAAGAACAAATGTAACTACTCACAAATCATATTCATGTTCATAATCAGAGGGGTATTAATGTGCATAAAGGATCTAAACATATAATCTTCCACCGAATAAACCAACTAGCATCAACAACAAGGAGTAATCAACACTACTAGCAACCCACAGGTATGAATCTGAGGTTTTGAGACAAAGGTCGGATACAAGAGATGAACTAGGGTTTGAGAGGATATGGTGCTAGTGAAGATGTTGATGGATATTGACCCCCTCCCAATGAGAGGATTGATGTTGATGACGATGGTGACGATTTCCCCCTCCCGGAGGGATGTTTCCCCGGCAGAAGAGCTCCGCCGGAGCACTAGATTGGTTCCGCCAAGGTTCCGCCTCGAGACGGCGGCGCTTCGTCCCGAAAGCTTCCTTATGATTTTTTTTCTTGGGCAAAAGACACCTTATACCAGAAGATGGGCATCGGGGGGCTTCCAGGTGGCCCACGAGGCAGGGGTGTGCCCAGGGGGGTAGGGCGTACCCTCCCCCCTCGTGGACAGTGGGTGGCCCCCCTCGTGGATAGTGGGTGGCCCCCCTTTGGTGCTTTCTTCGCCCAATATTTTTAATATATTCCAAAACTGACTTTCGTGGAGTTTCAGGACTTTTGGTGTTGTGCAGAATAGGTCTCCAATATTTGCTCCTTTTCCAGCCCAGAATTCCAGGTGTCGGCATTCTCCCTCTTCATGTAAACCTTGTAAAATAAGAGATAAAAGGCATAAGTTTTGTGACATAATGTGTAATAACATCCCATAATGCAATAAATATCGATATAAAAGCATGATGCAAAGTGGACGTATCAGTGTATCCACCATATACACGTCGTATGTGGAGGTGGTCATCCAACATCCGGTAAACGGCGGGTCTTGGCCTTGTTTGTCTCCGGCATCCTCGACCAATGTGTCGATGTCTTTGGAGGCGTAATCCAGCATGTCGGTTAATTCTTAGATAGTGGCTATGAAGTGGGTGGTGGGTGGGACGTAAAATTCCCTACTCTCAGCCCCTAATCCGGGATGGGCGTAGTTCGGAGGTGATCCCTCTGTAATGGCGAGGGATCGAATTAAGTCCATAGCCTCGTTTAAGAGCAAGGTTTGGACGGGGAAACGAGAGTCTGTGGAGCTACGCAGGGTAAAAGCCTCCTAGCCATGCTCACTTTGCGTGGACTTCAAGAGTTCAGAGCTAGAGTCCGGGGGTGAGTCCGGCCTTCCAATGATAGGGGAACCCAGTCTGACTCCGGGCTTGCCGATGACACAATCGCCTCCGGATCTCCGGTAGTGAGCTTCGTAGCAGAGAGTCCGGAGGGCTCCAAACTCCCATCTTCGGACCCCAACAGTTTGCTCTGGATCTAAGGCCAGAGTGGTGGTCGAGGCCGCGAATCCTTCGAAATCAAGTCTCCTCGGATAACAGCGAGATAATTCAGGTTCCCAAAACTGATCTGATGACCAGGGACGTAGCTGTCGATCTGTTCGAGGTGGCCGATCGAATTGGCACACAGAGCGAAGCTGCCAAAAATAAAAATTTGACCCGGGAGAAAAGTTTCCCTGGAAACAGCATCATTGCTGATGATCAAACGAGCCATCGAACCTTCTGTCGATGGCACAGTGGAAATCTCAATGAAAGCACCAATGTCGGTGTCAAAACTGGCCGATCTCAGGTAGAGGGTCCCGAACTGTGCGTCTGAGGATCGAAGGTAATAGGAGATAAAGGGGGCATGATGTTTACCCAGGTTCGGGCCCGCTTAATGGAGGTAATATCCTACTTCCTGCTTGATTGACTTTGATGAGTATAGGGGTTACAAGAGTTGCTCTACCTCGAGATCGTAATGGCTAACCCTAGATGACTAGCCTATCTAATTTGTGATAGCCTCTATGGACTAAACCCTCCGGTTTTATAGACACTGGAAGAGCCTAGGGTTGTACAGAGTCGGTTTACAGAGAGAGGAAACTATACATCCGGATGTCAAGCTTGACATCCACGCAAAGGAGAGTCCCATCCGGACACGAGGGAAGGCCTCCTGCCTTGTATCTTCATGGCCCACCAGTCCGGCCCATGTTACATAGCCCGGACACTTGAGGACCCCATAATCCAGGACTCCCTCAATGGTGTCTAGATTGGATCTGTGGTTTCTGGAACTTGCGACGGCTGGAATTGATTTTCGTCAACTCCCCTAGGGCTTCTAGAATATTGGGGTATTTATAGAGGAAAGAGGCGGTGCGGGAGGCCACCGTGGTGGGCACAACCCATCTGGGCGCGCCTGGGCCCCCAGGCGCGCCCTGGTGGGTTGTGCCCCCTCGGATCCTCCCTCGGGTACTTCTTTGGCCCAACAAGTGTCTTCTGGTCCGGGAAAAATCTCCAAAAAGTTTTGCTTGTATTTGGACTCCGTTTGGTATTGATTTTTTGCGAAGTAAAAAAACAAGCAAAAAACAACAACTGGCACTGGGCACTATGTCAATAGGTTAGTCCCAAAAAATGACATAAAGTTGTTACAATGATTGTAAAGCATCCAAGAATGATAATATAACAGCATGGAACAATAAAAAATTATAGATACGTTGGAGACGTATCAGTTAGCATCCTTAGGATCGACAAAACCTTCCGGTTGCATCACATACAAGTTTGCCTTAAGAAAACCGTTAAGGAATGCTATTCTGACTTCCATCTGCTAGATTTCATAATCATAGTATGCGGCAATTTCTAACATAATTCTAACGGACTTAAGTATCGCTACGGGTGAGAAAGTCTCATCATAGTCAACCCCTTGAACTTGTCGGAAACCCTTTGTGACAAGTCGAGCTTTATAGACGGTAACATTACCATCCGTGTCCTGTCTTCTTCTTAAAGATCCATTTATTCTCAATGGTCTACCGGTCATTGGGAAAGTCTACCAAAGTCCATATTTTGTTCTCATACATGGATCCTATCTCGGATTTCATGGCCTCAAGCCATTTGTCAGAATTCGGGCTCATCATAGCTTCTTCATAGTTTGTAGGTTCGCCGTTGTCTAACAACATGATTTCCAGGACTGGATTACCATACCAGTCTGGTGCGGAACGTGTCCTGATCGACCTACGAATTTTAGTAGTAACTTGATCCAAAGTTTCATGTTCATCATCATTAGTTTCCTCTCCGGTTGGTGTAGGCATCACGGGAACTGCTTTCTGTGATGTGCTACTCTCCAGTTTGAGAGAAGGTGCAATTACCTCACCAAGTTCTACTTTCCTCCCACTCACATCTTTCGAGAGAAACTCCTTTTATATAAAGGACCCATTTTAGCAACAAATATCTTGCCCTTGGATCTGCGGTAGAAGGTATTGAAGGAAATATGCCCTAGAGGCAATAATAAAGTTATTATTTTATATTTCCTTATTCATGATAAATGTTTACTATTCATGCTAGAATTGTATTGATCGGAAACCTAAATACATGTGTAAATACATAGACAAACAATGTGTCCCTAGTGAGCCTCTACTTGATTAGCTCGTTGATCAAAGATGGTTTAGGTTTCCTAACCATGGACATGAGCTGTCATTTAATAACGAGATCACATCATTAGGAGAATGGTGTGATGGACAAGACCCATCCGTTATCTTAGCATATTGATTGTTCAGTTTTATTGCTATTGCTTTCTTCATGTGAAATACATATTCCTTCGACTATGAGATTATGCAACTCCCGGATACTGGAGGAATGCCTTGTGTGCTATCAAACGTCACAATGTAACTGGTAATTATAAATATGCTCTACAGGTATCGCCGAAGGTGTTTGTTGAGTTGGCATGGATCAAGATTAGGATTTGTCACTCCGAGTTTCGGAGAGGTATCTCTGGGCCCTCTCGGTAATACACATCATAAGAAGCCTTGCAAGCAAAGTGACTAATGAGTTAGTTACATGATGATGTATTATATATGGGACGAGTAAAGAGACTTGCCGGTAACAAGATTGAACTAGGTATGAAGATACCGACGATCGAATCTCGGGCAAGTAACATACCGATAGACAAAGGGAATTGCGTATGTTGTCATAACGGTTTGACCGATAAACATTGATACGTCTCCAATGTATCTATAATTTTTGATTGTTCCATGCTATTATATTATCTATTTTGAATGTTTAATGGGCTTTAATATATATTTTTTATTATTTTTGGGACTAACCTATTAACCAAAAGCCCAGTGCAAATTGCCATTTTTTGCCTATTTCAGTGTTTCATAGAAAAGGAATATCAAACGGAATCCAAACGAAATGAAACCTTCACGAGGATCATTTTTCGAACAAACGCAATCCAGGAGACTTGGAGTGGACGTCAAGGAAGCAGCGAGGAAGCCACTAGGTAGAAGGGCGCCCCCAGGGGGTGGGCGCGCCCCCACCCTCGTGGGCCCCTCGCAGCTCCACCGACCTACTTCTTTCGCCTATATATACTCTTATACCCTGAAACCTTCGGGGAGAGCCACGAAACACCTTTTCCACCGCCGCAACCTTCTGTACATGTGAGATCCCATCTTGGGGCCTTTTCCGGTGATCTACCGGAGGGGGATTCGATCACGGAGGGCTTCTACATCAACACCATAGCCTCTCCGATGATGTGTGAGTAGTTTACCATAGACCTTTGGGTCCATAGTTATTAGCTAGATGGATTCTTCTCTCTCTTTGGATCTCAATCCAAGTTCTCCTCAATCTTCTTGGAGATCTATCCGATGTAACTCTTTTGCGGTGTGTTTGCCGAGATCCGATGAATTGTGGGTTTATGAACTTGATTATCTATGAATATTATTTGATTCTTCTCTAAATTCTTATATGCATGATTTGATATCTTTGCAAGTCTCTTCAAATTATTGGTTTGGTTTGGCCTACTAGATTGATGTTTCTTGCAATGGGAGAAGTGCTTAGCTTTGGGTTCAACCTTGCGGTGCTCGATCCCAGTGACAGAAAGGGAAACTGCACGTATTGTATTGTTGCCATCGAGGATAAAAAGATGGGGTTTATAATATTGCTTGAGTTTATCCCTCTACATCATGTCATTTTGCCTAATGCTTTACTCCGTTCTTATGAACTTAATACTCTAGATGCATGCTGGATAGCGGTCGATGTGTGGAGTAATAGTAGTAGATGCAGAATTGTTTCGGTCTACTTGTCATGGACGTGATGCCTATATTCATGATCATTGCCTTAGATATCATCATAACTATGCGCTTTTCTATTAATTGCTCGGCAGTAATTTGTTCACCCACCGTACTACATGCTATCTTGAGAGAAGCCACTAGTGAAACCTATGGCCCCCGGGTCTACTTTACATCATATAAGTTTCCAATCTATAATTCTAGTTTACTATTTATTTTGCTATCTTTATTTTCCAATCTATACCACAAAAACTACCAAAAATATTTATCTCATTATCTTTATCGGATCTCACTTTTGCAAGTGGTCGTGAAGGGATTGACAACCCCTTTATCGCGTTGGTTGCAAGATTATTATTTGTTTGTGCAGTTACTAGGCGATTTGCATGTAGTCTCCTACTGGATTGATACCTTGGTTCTCAAAAACTAAGGGAAATACTTACACTACTTTGCTGCATCACCCTTTCCTCTTCAAGGGAAAACCAATGCATGCTCAAGAGGTAGCAAGAAGGATTTCTGGCGTCGTTGCCGGAGAGATCTACGCACAATTCAAGACATACCAAGTACCCATCACAAACTCTTATCCCTCACATTACATTATTTGCCATTTGCCTCTCGTTTTCCTCCCCCCCACTTCACCTTTGCCATTTTATTCGCCCTTTTTTCGTTCGCTTCTTTTTGCTTGGTTCTTCTGTGCTTGCTTGTTGGATTGATTGATTGTCATGATGGCTCAAGATAATACTAAATTGTGTGACTTTTCCAATACCAACAATAATGATTTTATTAGCACTCCGATTGCTCCTATTACTGATGCTGAATCTTGTGAAATTAATGCCGCTTTGTTGAATCTTGTCATGAAAGATCAATTTTCTGGCCTTCCTAGTGAAGATGCCGCTACCCATCTAAACAACTTTGTTGATTTGTGTGATATGCAAAAGAAGAAAGACGTGGATAATGATATTGTTAAATTGAAGCTATTTCCGTTTTCGCTTAGAGATCGTGCTAAAACTTGGTTCTCTTCTTTGTCTAAAAATAGTATTGATTCATGGAATAAGTGCAAAGATGCTTTTATCTCTTAGTATTTTCCTCCCGCTAAGATCATCTCTCTTAGAAACGATATTATGAATTTTAAGCAACTTGATCATGAGCATGTTGCACAAGCTTGGGAGTGGATGAAATTAATGATTCTCCCTCCTTCCATCTATATAGGGCCTAATGCGTTTTTAAGACCGCATTTGACTATTGACAAGATTAATAGTACATAACATGCACAATGTGAAAATTATATCATTGAAAGCTCCTTTCACACACGAATTTAACGATGTGCTTTGTGTAAGTTGCATGTCATATATTATTGCTCTAATATTTGGTCAAAGTTAGCCTCAAAAAACGCATTAGGCCCTATATAGATGGAAGGAGGGAGTACGTAATTGCCCTACACATGGTTTGAATTTATGGATGATTATAAATTTTATGCTGGATTGAATTTTGCTTCTAGAAATCTATTAGATTCGGCCGCGGGAGGCACTTTTATGGAAATCACTTTAGGAGAAGCTACTAAACTCCTAGATAATATTATGGTTAATTATTCTCAATGGCACACCGAAAGATCTACTAGTAAAAAGGTTCATGCGATAGAAGAGATTAATGTCTTGAGTGGAAAGATGGATGAAATTATGAGATTCTTTGCTAATAAGAGTGTTTCTTCTGATCCTAATGATATGCCTTTGTCTACTTTGATTGAGAATAATAATGAATCTATGGATGTGAATTTTGTTGGTAGGAACAACTTTGGTAACAATGTGTATAGAGGAAACTTTAATTCTAGGTCGTTCCCTAGTAATTCCTCTAATAATTATGGTAATTCCTACAACAACTCTTATGGAAATTTTAATAAGATGCCCTCTGATTTTGAGACTAGTGTTAAAGAATTTATGAATTCGCAAAAGAATTTCAATGCTTTGACTGAAGAAAAAATGCTGAAGATTGATGAGTTGGCTAGGAACATGGATAGAATTTCTCTTGATGTTGATTCTTCGAAACATAGATCTATTCCACCTAAGCATGATATCAATTAACCTCTAAAGGCTATGAGAATATCCATTGATGAGTGCAAAGAAAGAACCACTAAGATGCGTGCTAAGCGAGATTGGGTTGTAAAAACTTGTTCTTCTAGTTTTCGTGAAAATAATGATGAAGATCTTAAAGTGATTGATGTGACTCCTATTGAATCTTTGTTTTCAAATATAAATCTTGACAAAGATGGGACTGGATATGAGTCAAGTTTAGTTAAAAGGCGTCCCAATGATTCGGAGTTTTTAGATCTTGATGCAAAAAATGATAAAAGTGGGATTGGAGAGGTCAAAACTTTAAGTAGCAATGAACCCACTCTTTTGGATTTCAAGGAATTTAATCATGATAATTGTTCTTTAATAGGTTGTATTTCCTTGTTGCAATCCGTGTTAAATTCTCCTCATGCTTATGATCAAAACAAAGCTTTTACTAAACACATCGTTGATGCTTTAATGCAATCCCATAAAGAAAAGCTTGAATTAGAAGTTTCTATCCCAAGAAAACTTTATGATGAGTGGGAACCTACTATTAAAATTAATATTAAAGATTATGAATGTTATGCTTTATGTGATTTGGGTGCTAGTGTTTCCACAATTCCAAAAAACATTGTGTGATGTGCTAGGTTTCCGCGAATTTGATGATTGCTCTTTAAATTTGCATTTTGGGATTCCACCATTAAGAAACCAATGGGAAGTATTAATGATGTTCTTATCGTTGCAAATAGGAATTATGTGTTCGTAGATTTCATCGTTCTTGATATAGATTGCAATCCTACATGTCCTATTATTCTTGGTAGACCTTTCCTTAGAATGATTGGTGCAATTATTGACATGAAAGAAGGAAATATTAGATTCCAATTTCCGTTAAGGAAAGACATGGAACACTTTCCTAGAAATGAAATGAAATTACCTTATGAATCTATTATGAGAGCCACTTATGGATTGCATACCAAAGATGACAATACCTAGATCTATTCTTGTTTTTATGCCTAGCTAGGGGCGTTAAATGATAGCGCTTGTTCGGCGGCAACCCAATTTTATTTTTATTCCTTGCTTTTTGTTTCTGTTTAGTAATAAATAATTCATCTATCCTCTGTTATGATTGTGTTTTTATGTTTCAATTAGTGTTTGTGCCAAGTAAAGCCTTTAGGATCTTTTGATCTTGCTGGAAAAAACAGAAAGTATGCGCTCGCGAGAATAATTTTCGTTTTTAACCAGAGAGCGATAAAATACCAATTCCAAGTGCAGTACATTAATATACAGATTATTTAGGATGTCCTAATTTCACAGGATTTTTGGAGTTACAGAAGTATTCGAAACCTATATATTGCTACAGACTGTTCTGTTTTTGACAGATTCTGTTTTTCGTGTGTTGTTTGCTTATTTTGATGAATCTATGGCTAGTATCGGGGGGTATGAACCATAGAGAAGTTGGAATACAGTAGGTTTAACACCAATATAAATAAAGAATGAGTTCATTACAGTACCTTAAGGTGGTGATTTGTTTTCTTATACTAACAGAGCTCATGAGATTTTTCTGTTGAGTTTTGTGTTGTGAAGTTTTCAAGTTTTTGGGTAAAGATTTGACGGATTTTGGAACAAGGATTGGGAAGAGCCTAAGATTTGGGATGCCCAAGGAACCCCATGGTAAAATACAAGGACAACCAAAGCCTAAGCTTGGGGATGCCCGGGAAGGCATTCCCTCTTTCGTCTTCATCTATCGGTAACTTTACTTGAGGCTATATTTTTATTTACCACATGATATGTGTTTTGGTTGGAGCGTCTTGTATGATTTGAGTCTTTGCTTTTTAGTTTACCACAATTATCCTTGCTGTATACACCTTTTGGGAGAGACACACATGAATCGGAATTTATTAGAATACTCTATGTGCTTCACTTATATCTTTTGAGCTAGATAATTTTGCTCTAGTGCTTCACTTATATTTTTTAGAGCTTGGTGGTGGTTTTATTTTGTAGAAATTATTGATCTCTCATGGTTGACTTATATTATTTTGAGAGTATTTTATAACAGAATGGTAATTTTCTTTGCTTATAAATTTAGTCCTAATATGATAGGCATTCAAGATGGGTATGATAAAAACTTTCATATAGATTGCATTGAATACTATGATACTTGATAGATGTTTTGAGATATAAAGGTGGTAATTTTAGAGTCATGCTAGTTGGGTAATTGTGAAATTGAGAAATACTTGTGTTAAAGTTGGCAAGTCATGTAGCATACACGTATGGTAAACGTTGTGTGACAAATTTGAAGCATGGGGTATTCTTTGAGTGCTTTCCTTATGAGTGGCGGTCGGGGACGAGTGATGGACTTTTCCTACCAATCTATCCCTCTAGGGGCATGCGTAGTAGTACTTTGCTTCGAGGGATAATAAACTTTTGCAATAAGTATATGAGTTCTTAATGACTACTGTGAGTCCATGGATCATACGCACTCTTACCTTTCCGCAATTTGCTAGCCTCTATGGTACCGTGCATTGCCCTTTCTCACCTTGAGTGTTGGTGCAAACTTCGCCGATGCATCCAAACCCCGTGATATGATACACTCTATCACACATAAGCCTCCTTATATCTTCCTCAAAACATCCACCATACCTACCTATTATGGCATTTCCATAGCCATTCGAGATATATTGCCATGCAACTTTCCACCGTTCCGTTTATTATGACACGCTCCATCATTGTCATATTGCTTTGCATGATCATGTAGTTGACATCGTATTTGTGGCAAAGCCACTTTCATAATTCTTTCATACATGTCGCTCTTGATTCATCGCATATCCCGGTACACCGCCGGAGGCATTCACGTAGAGTCATATTTTTGTTCTAGTATCGAGTTGTAACATTGAGTTATGAGTAAATAAAACTGTGATGATCATCATTATTAGAGCATTGTCCCATGTGAAGAAATAAGGATGGAGACTATGAAATAAAAAAAGAGGCCAAAGAAGCCCAAATAAAAAAACGAAGCCAAAGAAGCCCAAACAAAAAAAATAGAGAAAAAGAGAGAAGGGACAATGTTACTATCCTTTTTCCACACTTGTGCTTCAAAATAGCACCATGATCTTCATGATAGAGAGTTTCTTATTTTTTCACTTTCATATACTAGTGGGAATTTTTCATTATAGAACTTGGCTTGTATATTCCAATGATGGAATTCCTCAAAATGCCCTAGGTCTTCGTGAGCAAGCAAGTTGGATGCACACCCACTTAGTTTCTTTAGATGAGCTTTCATACACTTATAGATCTAGTGCATCCGTTGCATGGCAATCCCTACTCCTCACATTGACATCAATTGATGGGCATCTCCATAGCCCATTGATTAGCCATGTCAATGTTATAATTTCTCCTTTTTTGTCTTCTCACATAACCCCCATCATCATATGATATTCCACCTATAGTGCTATATCCATGGCTTGCGCTCATCTATTGCGTAAGGGTCGAAAAGGCTGAAGCGCGTTAAAAAGTATGAACCAATTTCTCGGCTTGTCGTCGGGATTATGCATGATGGGAGCATTTCGTGTGACGAAAATGAAGCATGGCCAAACTATATGATTTTGTAGGGATAAGCTTTCTTTGGCTATGTTATTTTGATAAGACATAATTGCTTGGTTAGCATGCTTGAAGTATTACTATTTTTACGTCCATATTAGACTTTGTCAGGACCCCGATCCTAAGTCACACCGATCTAGCCTGTAACACCTCATATCACTTTGCGGCCTCACGCACGGTATCCCCACGGGTGTCGCCTTACCATGGCTCGGGACCGTTTGCACAGATGGATGCGGGCGAGTCCCAGCTCCGCGTAGATGCCCTCCGCCGGCCATTTGGTCGCCGGAGGAGGAATCCCGAGCCCCTCCGTCGTCTCTGGCCTTGCCGGCGACGAGCGCCGGGTCAACTCCGGCGGGTTTGACCCCATCTGACCAGAGGTTTGACCTCTCTCTCTCACTGACATGCGGGCTCCGCCTGGCTAACTATGTTAGTTCGTGATAATCCTATTTAGGTTAGTTAGGTTAGCCGCTGACACGTGGGCCCTGGTGATAACCCACAAGTATAGGGGATCGCAACAGTTTTCGGTAAGTAATAGTGTTGAACCCAACGACGAGCTAAAGGTAGAACAAATATTCCCTCAAGTTCTATCGACCACCGATACAACTCTACGCACGCTTGACGTTCGCTTTACCTAGAACAAGTATGAAACTAGAAGTACTTTGTAGGTGTTGTTGGATAGGTTTGCAAGATAATAAAGAGTACGTAAATAAAAAGTAGGGGCTGTTTAGGTTAGGAAACAATAAAGTAAATATAGCGAGTGTGGAAAAGTGGTGGTAGGAGTTGCGAAATTGCCCCTAAGCAATTGACTACTTTACTAGACTGATAGCAAGTATTATGTGGGAGAGGCCACTGCTAAGCATGTCATCCCTGACTTGGAATTCTATGCACTTATGATTGGAACTATTAGCAAGCATCCGCAACTACTAATGTTCATTAAGGTAAAACCCAACCATAGCATTAAGATATATTGGTCCCCCTTCAATCCCGTATGCATCAATTTCTATGCTAGGTTGAAGCTTCTGTCACTCTTGCCCTCCAATACATAGTCCTATCAACATACAAACTAACCCTAGGGTGTGATCAACGCGCGCAATCATATGATGGGCACCAAAGGACATCAACATAACCACAAGCAAATTAAATCAATCATAGCAATTCATCAACCACCGATAGGACAATGAAAATCTACTCAAACATCATAGAATGGCAACACATCATTGGATAATAATATGAAGCATAAAGCACCATGTTCAAGTAGAGGGTACAGCGGGATGCGGGAGAGTGGACCGCTGTAGGTAGAGGGGGAAGGTGATGGAGATGTTGGTGAAGTTGGCGGAGGTGTTGGTGAAGATCGCAGTGATGATGATGATGGCCACGGCGGCGTTCCGACGCCACCGGAGGAGAGGGGGAGAGGGGCCCCCTTCTTCCTCTTCTTCCTTGACCTCCTCCCTAGATGGGAGAAGGGTTTCCCCTCTGGTCCTTGGCCTCCACGGCATGGGAGGGGCGAGAGCCCCTCCGAGATTGGATCTATCTCTCTGTTTCTCTCTGGTTCTACGTTCTCCTCTGGCTCTGTTTCATCGTTTCGTATATATATGGAGATCCGTAACTCTGATTGGCCTGAAACCTTCGCCGTGATTTTTTTTCTTCTGAATATTAGATTTCTTGGGGCAAAAGAAGAGCGTCAACCGCCTTACGGTGGGCTCACGAGGGTAGGGGACGCGCCCTAGGGGGGACGCGCCCCCTGTCTTGTGACCACCTCGGGCACTGGTTCGCGTTGATTTTCCTTCCGAATTTTCCATATTTTCCAAAAATAAGCTCCGTCCGTTTTTATCCCGTTTGGACTCCGTTTGATATGGATATTCTGCGAAACCAAAAACATGCAACTGACAGGAACTGGCACCGGGCAGTGGATCAATATGTTAGTCCCAAAAAATAATATAAAAAGTTGCCAAAAAGTATATGAAAGTTGAATAATATTGGCATGGAACAATCAAAAATTATAGATACGACGGAGACGTATCACCTGGCCCCAAGCTTAATTCCTGCTCGTCCTCGAGTAGGTAAATGATAAAAAGGATAATTTTTGATGTGGAATGCTACCTAGCATAATCTTGATCATATGTCTAATCATGGCATGAATATTAAGACACGAGTGATTCAAAGCAATAGTCTATCCTTTGACATTAAGACAATAATACTTCAAGCATACTAATAAAGCAATCATGTATTTTCAAAATAACATGGCCAAAGAAAGTTATCCCTACAAAATCATATAGTCTGGCTATGCTCCATCTTCACCACACAAAATATTCAAATCATGCACAACCCCGATGACAAGCCAAGCAATTGTTTCATACTTTTGACATTCTCAAACCTTTTCAACTTTCACGCAATACATGAGCGTGAGCCATGGACATAGCACTATAGGTGGAATAGAATATGATGGTGGAGGAGACAAAAAGAAGAAGATAGTCTCACATCAACTAGGCGTATCAATGGTCTATGGAGATGCCCATCAATAGATATCAATGTGAGTGAGTAGGGATTGCCATGCAACGGATGCACTAGAGCTATAAGTGTATGAAAGCTCTAACTGAAATTAAGTGGGTGTGCATCCAACTTGCTTGCTCATGAAGACCTCGGGCATTTGAGGAAGCCCATCGTTGGAATATACAAGCCAAGTCCTATAATGAAAATTCCCACTAGTATATGAAAGTGATAACTCAAGAGACTCTCTATATGAAGAACATGGTGCTACTTTGAAGCACAAGTGTGGTAAAAGGATAGTAACACTACCCCTTCTCTCTTTTTCTCTCATCATTTTTTTTGTTTTCTTTTTTTCTTTTTTTTGGGCCTTCTCTTTCTTTTTTTGGCCTTTCTCTTTTTTTCATTTATTTTTTCGTCCGGAGTCTCATCCCGACTTGTGGGGGAATCATAGTCTCCATCATCCTTTCCTCACTAGGCCAATGCTCTAATAATGATGATCATCACACTTTTATTTACTTACAACTCGATATCTAGAACAAAGATATGACTCTATATGAATGCCTCCGGCGGTGTACCGGGATGTGCAATGATCTAGCGTAGCAATGACATCAAAAAATGGACAAGCCATGAAAACATCATGCTAGCTATCTTATGATCATGCAAAGCAATATGACAATGAATGCTCAAGTCATGAATATGATGATGATGGAAGTTGCATGGCAATATATCTTGGAATGGCTATGGAAATGCCATGATAGGTAGGTATGGTGGCTGTTTTGAGGAAGGTATATGGTGGGTTTATGGTACCGGCGAAAGTTGCGCAGTACTAGAGAGGCTAGCAATGGTGGAAGGGTGAGAGTGCGTATAATCCATGGACTCAACATTAGTCATAAAGAACTCACATATTTATTGCAAAAATCTATTAGTCATTGAAACAAAGTACTACGCGCATGCTCCTAGGGGGATAGATTGGTAGGAAAAGACCATCGCTCGTCCCCGATCGCCACTCATAAGGAAGACAATCAATAAATAAATCATGCTCCGACTTCGTTACATAACGGTTCACCATACGTGCATGCTACGGGAATCACAAACCTCAACACAAGTATTTCTACAATCCACAACTACCCACTAGCATGACTCTAATATCACCATCTTTATATCGCAAAACTATTGCAAGGAATCAAACATATCATATTCAGCAATCTACAAGTTTATGTAGGATTTTATGACTAACCATGTGAATGACCAGTTCCTGTCATCTCTCTAAATAGATATAAGTGAAGCAAGAGAGTTTAATTCTTTCTACAAAAGATATGCCCACGCTCTAACAAATATAAGTGAAGCAAAAGAGCATTCTACAAATGGCGGTTGTCTATGTAAAGAGAAACAGGCAATCCAAACTTCAAATGTTATAAGTGAAGCACATGAAGCATTCTATAAAGCCATACTCAAAAATATAAGTGAAGTGCAATGAGCATTCTATAAATCCATACTCAAAAGATATAAGTCAAGTGCAAAGAGCATTCTATAAATCAACCAAGGACTATCTCATACCCGCATGCTGCATAAAAAGAAAAATAAAAACCTAAATGCAAAAGACGCTCCAAGACTTGCACATATTGCATGAACGAAACGAATCCGAAAACATACCGATATTTGTTGAAGAAAGAGGGGATGCCTCCCCAGCATCCCCAAGCTTAGACGCTTGAGTCTTGGGGTGCCTCAGGCATCCCCAAGCTTGAGCTCTTGCCTCTCTTTCTTCTTCTCACATCGAGACCTTCTCAATCATCGAACACTTCATCCACACAAAACTTCAACAGAAAGCTCGGTAAGATCCCTTAGTATAATAAAGCAAATTACTACTCTAAGTACTGTTGCAAACCAATTCATATTTTGTTTTTGCGTTGTATCTACTGTAATATAACTTTTTCATGGCTTAATCCACTGATATAAATTTATAGTTTCATCAAAACAAGCAAACTATGCATCAAAAACAGAATCGGTCTAAAACAGAACAGTCTGTAATAATCTGAACATTCACCATACTTATGATACTTGAAAAATTCTACAAAAATTAGGAAAAATAAACAATTTGTGTAGGAGGAAAGTTCAAAAAGAATCAGAACCATTTGACGTTCCATCTAAAAATGTAAAATCGCGCACTACAGCCAAAGTTTCTGTCCTACACCGTACAAACCATCAAGCAAATGTAAACATCCTAAAGGCAAACCTTGGCACATTATTTTTATAATACAATGGATTGTACAAGGGGATAATTATTTTTATTGAAAAGTTTCTGTAATCAAGATTCACAAAGTTTCCGTGAGCATGAACAAAGTTCAAGGCTAGCTCCCACTTCAACAATGCTCGTCTTTCTCACTTTCGTTTTCCTTTTTGAAAAAGTTTTGGGTTCCCCTCTTTATTTTTGTTGTTTTTAAACTATATGAAAGCACTCAACAGAAATAAATGACTCTCTAAAACTTCCGGGTTGTCTACCTGGCAGCGCTTTCTTTAAAGCCATTAAGCTAGGCATATAGTGCTCAAGTAATGGATCCACCCGGATCCCAAGGTATATCAAAGCCAATTTTAATTAGCAATGATTTGTAATTTAGTAATGAGCACAAAGCAACATATATCATGTAATGACGAAGTCTAACTCTCTTCCTATGCATCGGCATGCCATAAAAGAACAATTCATGCACACAAGTAAAGGCCAATGCATACTATAAATAGTTTCTTGCAATTTTGTCGTATTGGAAACATAGAGAGGTGGAGATATAGTTCCTCTCTCATAATAATTGCAAGTAGGAGCAGAAAGCACATGCATATTATATTCATCAAAATCATCATGTGCAACGGTAAGATGCAACCCATCAATATAATCCTTAATAAGTGCAAACTTCTCCGATATAGTGTAATCGGGAGAATTCAAAAAGATAATAGGACTATCATGCGTGGGTGCAATAGCAACAATTTCATGTTTAACATAAGGAACTATAGCAAGTTCATCTCCATAAGCATAATTCATATTGGCATCTTGGCCATAGGCATTGCAAGCATCATCAAAAAGGGATATTTCAAGAGAATCAATGGGATCATAACAGTCATCATAGCAATCATCCTTCGGTAAGTACGAAGGGGAATTAAACAATGTATGAGTTGAAGAGTTACTCTCATTAGAAGGTGGGCACAGGTGATCAATCCGCTCTTCCTCCTTTTGTTCTTCGCTCTCCTCATCTTTTTCATCCAATGAGCTCACAGTTTCATCAATTTCTTCTTCCATAGACTCCTGAAAAATATTAGTCTTTTCTTGGACAGCGGAGTATTCCTCAATATATTGTTTAAAATAGGTATTAGAAGCATAATTATCATAGCAATATTTAAGTATAGCAAAAAATTTAGATTTGTGAAAAGTAGCATCATACTTTTCAATCAAAGAAGCAATTTCATAAGCACCCTCAAAAACAACAAATTCTTCAATTGTTGAACATCGTAGTAACTATAAACACCTTTAGCATAAGAAGATAAGATTCCATTATCAATAAACTCACATTGGTAGGGAAGGTGTTTCTTAGGGTTTTCAGAACAACAAGTAAAATCATATATTTCACATAAATTCCAAGCATAGCATTGCAAACGTTGAATTTGACTCCATAATAGTTTCCCTTTTTCGGATATACGGTGTCGCACATAACAAGCATGCTCATCTAAAGATTTGCCCTCAACTAAGCTAGTTGGTGTTTTGGCACGAGCACAAAGGGATCGAAGATCATCCAAGTAATAAGCTTCAGCAATGTGATAGATTTTGATTGGTTCTTCAACCATTGGTTCAGTAGGTACAATTAATTTTTTGGTATTTTGCGTTTCCTACCCATGACTAAAGATAGAAAACAACTAAGAACATCAAATAAAAATAACTTAGTGATAAAGTAAACAAGCACACACGAGAATATTCACCCCACACTATTGCTCCCCGACAACGGCGCCAGAAAAAGGTCTTGATAACCCACAAGTATAGGGGATCGCAATAGTTTTCGATAAGTAAGAGTGTCGAACCCAATGAGGAGCTAAAGGTAGAACAAATATTCCCTCAAGTTCTATCGACCACCGATACAACTCTACGCACGCTTGACGTTCGCTTTACCTAGAACAAGTATGAAACTAGAAGTACTTTGTAGGTGTTGTTGGATAGGTTTGCAAGATAATAAAGAGTACGTAAATAAAAAGTAGGGGCTGTTTAGGTTAGGAAACAATAAAGTAAATATAGCAAGTGTGGAAAAGTGGTGGTAGGAGTTGCGAAATTGCCCCTAAGCAATTGACTACTTTACTAGACTGATAGCAAGTATTATGTGGGAGAGGCCACTGCTTAGCATGTCATCCCTGACTTGGAATTCTATGCACTTATGATTGGAACTATTAGCAAGCATACGCAACTACTAATGTTCATTAAGGTAAAACCCAACCATAGAATTAAGATATATTGGTCCCCCTTCAATCCCGTATGCATCAATTTCTATGCTAGGTTGAAGCTTCTATCACTCTTGCCCTCCAATACATAGTCCTATCAACATACAAACTAACCTAGGGTGTGATCAACGCACGCAATCATATGATGGACACCAAAGGACATCAACATAACCACAAGCAAATTAAATCAATCATAGAAATTCATCAACCACCGATAGGACAATGAAAATCTACTCAAACATCATAGGATGGCAACACATCATTGGATAATAATATGAAGCATAAAGCACCATGTTCAAGTAGAGGGTACAGCGGGATGCGGGAGAGTGGACCGCTGTAGGTAGAGGGGGGAAGGTGATGGAGATGTTGGTGAAGATGGCGGAGGTGTTGGTGAAGATCGCGGTGATGATGATGATGGCCACGGCGGCGTTCCGACGCCACCGGAGGAGAGGGGGAGAGGGGCCCCCTTCTTCCTCTTCTTCCTTGACCTCCTCCCTAGATGGGAGAAGGGTTTCCCCTCTGGTCCTTGGCCTCCATGGCATGGTAGGGGCGAGAGCCCCTCCGAGATTGGATCTATCTCTCTGTTTCTCTCTGGTTCTACGTTCTCCTCTGGCTCTGTTTCACCGTTTCGTATATATATGGAGATCCGTAACTCCGATTGGCCTGAAACCTTCGCCATGATTTTTTTTCTTCTGAATATTAGCTTTCTTGCGGCAAAAGAAGAGCGTCAACCGCCTTATGGTGGGCTCACGACGGTAGGGGCGCGCCCTAGGGGGGGCGCCCTTGTCTCGTGACCACCTCGGGCACTGGTTCGCGTTGATTTTCCTTCCGAATTTTCCATATTTTCCAAAAATAAGCTCCGTCCGTTTTTATCCCGTTTGGACTCCGTTTGATATGGATATTCTGCGAAACCAAAAACATGCAACTGACAGGAACTGGCACCGGGCAGTGGATCAATATGTTAGTCCCAAAAAATAATATAAAAAGTTGCCAAAAAGTATATGAAAGTTGAATAATATTGGCATGGAACAATCAAAAATTATAGATACGACGGAGACGTATCACCTGGCCCCTGTTAATTAGCTAAGTGTTAAATTAACTTAATTTTAAACCCACAGTCACTGACGTGTGGGTCCAGGGATTAATTAGCCTAGATTAACTGTTAGTTAGTGCTAGTTAACCCTGTCAGTTGACTGAGTCACTGACCAGTGGACCCCACTGGTCAGGTTTGACCTGGACGGCGCTTGTTGACCTGCTGACATCAGCATGACTTAATGCTGATGCAGTAAAGTTTTCTGGAATTAAAATAAATCAGAAATGATTTATAAATTTCAGAAAATACCCCAAACTTCCAAAAATCATAGAAATTCAACCGTAGCTCAGAATGAAATAATTTATATATGAAAATGATCAGAAAAATCCAATATATCCATATATACCATTTTCATGCACATTAGAACAACTTATAGCTACTGTTTAGGACAAATCAAATGAATGCTATTTAAATAACCATATGTGGAGTTTGAATTTGAACCTTGGGTTCAAACCAACTACACTTAATTGTGTTGCTAGTTGCATTAGGCCAAATCACATCATATTGCCATGTCATGATCATGCATCATATTGTGCATTTCATTGATGGTGTTTCTTCTCTGTTTGTCGATGTTGTTCCCCCTCAGTAGACGTTGTTCCGACGCTGTGATCGTTGACACCGATGAAGAACTATACTATCTTCAGAAGTGCCAGGCAAGCAAAACCCCTTGTTCATTTTGATACAATCCCACTCTCTCGCTCCTGCTCTCTTTTACTGCATTAGGGCAACAACGTTTCAAGTGTTAGATGCTGCGGTAGCTGAACCCCTTTCCCCTGCATGACCTGTCATTGCCACAGTAAATAGATGAAACCCACTAGCATGAGTAGGAGTTGTTTGAGCCCTGATGTGCCTACTCATTCATGCTTGTTTATCATGCCTGCTACTGCTTAAAGTTGAGTCACGTCTGATTCGTCGAGGATGAATTGGAATGGTGTTGAACATGTCCTACTGTGTGTGAGCTAAGTGTGTGAACACGATTTGGTAAAGGTAGCGGTG
Source organism: Triticum urartu (assembly GCF_003073215.2). Taxonomy (NCBI): domain Eukaryota; kingdom Viridiplantae; phylum Streptophyta; class Magnoliopsida; order Poales; family Poaceae; genus Triticum; species Triticum urartu. The sequence continues at coordinate 291,313,592 of NC_053022.1, forward strand.
AGAGGCCATGTAGGAGTACATGGTGGGTTGTATCATTGCAGCCGTCCTCAGGAACTGAGTTCTGTGTTTGTGATCCATGAACAGTTACTACCACGCATTGGAATGCTTAAGTGCCCCTCTCGACTTATTAATCTACCCGATCTCTGTCCAGGAGTTGCAACTAGTTTTTGGTGTTTGTAGGTAGTGTTAGTAGTCTACCAAGTGGCACCCGGTACAGGTGGGCTTGGGACAGACTAGGCACAGTGGCACGGTGTACCAAGTGGCACCCAGATGGTGGGCTTGCGAACCCTGCACACATCGTTTGGGGCCGTGAGCGACACCCCGGACGGATCTCCTTGCGGATGGAACCCGAATAGGCGATAAACCTGGACGAGAGACTTGTGTGATTAGTCAGGTCATGGCCCACTCCCTCACCAGGCTTCCGCTTGAAGGTTGCCGAGATACACGACGTGTACATGGTGGTAAGTGGCGAGAGCGTGTGTGAAGAAGTACACCCCTACAGGGTTATCATTATCTATTCGAATAGCTGGATTCCTCGGATATGGAAACTTGGACCCCTTGCATAGTTCATAGACAAGTGAAAGTGGATACTCTAAAATGCGCAAGATAAGTGTGAGTGCTATGGATGGCATTCTCGCAGGGAGACGGGAGCGGATCCATAGTGGTGTATTGGTATGGTGAATATGTGGACTCGTGTGCGCCACCTCAAAAGAGTTACTTGCAGTCGTAGTTCAGGATAGCCACCGAGTCAAAGCTGGCTTGCTGCAGTTAAACTCCACCACCCCTTTGTTGATACCGATGCATATGTAGTTAGTTCTGATGTAAGTCTTGCTGGGTACATTTGTACTCACGTTTGCTTAATTTATGTTTTTGCAGAGAGACTTCAGTCTCACTAGTAGTTCCGCATGGACTTCGACGTTTAGCTCGTTACCTCAGCTACGATCTTGTACCCTTGGGAGGGTCTTGTAGATAGTCAGGCTTCTCAGCCTTCTTCATTTGTACTTGTTTGTACTCAGACAAGTTAAGCTTCCGCATGTGCTTGTTGCTTGTATGCTCTGTATGTTGGGTCATGAGACCCATATTTGTAATATCTTGCTCCTCAGAGCCTAATGAATAAATACTTTGAGTCGTAGAGTTTTGTTGTGATGCCATGTTGTATTTACACATATCGAGCATATTGTGTGTATGATTGAAATGCTTGGTATGTGTGGGATCCGACAACCTAGTTGTTTATCCTTGGTAGCCTCTCTTATGGGGAAATGTAGTCTTGCGCTTCCATGAGCCATAGTAGTCCGCTATAGCCTGGTTCACCGGAGTCCTGCTAGCCCAGCACTACTGCTCTGGAACACTTGACTGGTCGGCATGTGATTCACTTCGTTCCTGTGTCTGTCCCTTTAGGGAAATGTCACACGGTGACATCCGGAGTCCTGCTAGCCTGCTACAGCCCGGGTTCCCGGAGTCCTGTTAGCCCAGTTGCTACAGCCCGGATTCACACGCTGCTGACCGACATGCTCGATGTTGATTCATGTATGCCTGTCCCCGTAAGTTAGTGCCACTTTGGGTTCACGACTAGTCATGTCGGCCCGGGTTCTCTGTCATATGGATGCTAGCGACACTATCATATATGTGAGCCAAAAGGTGCAAACGGTCCCGGGCCATGGTAAGGCGACACCCATGGGGATACCGTGCGTGAGGCCGCAAAGTGATATGAGGTGTTACAGGCTAGATCGGTGTGACTTAGAATCGGGGTCCTGACAGACTTTTATATTGAATCTTTTAGATCTGAACATTCATGCCACAATAAAGAGAATTACATTGAAAATTATGTTAGGGAGCATTCCACATCAAAAATTCTGTTTTTATCATTTACCTACTTGAGGACGAGCATGAATTAAGCTTGGGGATGCTTGATACGTCTCCAACGTATCTATAATTTTTGATTGTTCCATGCTATTATATTATCTGTTTTGGATGTTTAATGGGCTTTAATATAACTTTTTATATTATTTTTGGGACTAACCTATTAATCGAAAGGAGAGTGCAAATTGTTGTTTTTGCCTATTTCAGTGTTTCCCAGAAAAGGAATATCAAACGGAATCCAAACGGAATGAAACCTTCGCGGGGATCATTTTAGGAAGAAACGCAATCCAGGAGACTTGGAGCGAACGTCAAGGAAGCAACGAGGAAGCCACGAGGGAGGAGGGCACCCCCCACCCTCGCGGGCCCCTCGCAGCTCCACCGACCTACTTCTTTCGCCTATATATACTCTTATACCCTGAAACCATTGGGGAGAGCCACGAAACAGATTTTTCACCGCCGCAACATTTTGTACCCGTGAGATCCCACCTTGGGGCCTTTTCCGACGATCTGCCGAAGGGGGATTCGATCACGGAGGGCTTCTACATCAACACCATAGCCTCTCCGATGATGTGTGAGTAGTTTACCACAGACCTTCGGGTCCATAGTTATTAGCTAGATGGCTTCTTATCTCTCTTTGGATCTCAATACAAAGTTCTCCTCGATCTTCTTGGAAATCTATTCGATGTAACTCGTTTGCGGTGTGTTTGCCGAGATCCAATGAATTGTGGGTTTATGAACTTGATTATCTATGAATATTATTTGATTCTTCTCTAAATTATTATATGCATGATTTGATATCTTTGCAAGTCTCTTCGAATTATCGGTTTAGTTTGGCCTACTAGATTGATCTTTCTTGCAATGGGAGAAGTGCTTAGCTTTGGGTTCAATCTTGCGGTGCTCGATCCCAGTGACAGAAAGGGAAACGACATATATTTTATTGTTGCCATCGAGGATAAAAAGATTGGGTCTATATCATATTGCTTGAGTTTATCCCTCTACATCATGTCATCTTGCCTAGTGTGTTACTCCGTTCTTATGAACTTAATACTCTAGATGCATGCTGGATAGCGCTCGATGTGTGGAGTAATAGTAGTAGATGCAGAATCGTTTCGGTCTACTTGTCATGGACATGATGCCTATATTCATGATCAATGCCTTAGATATCATCATAACTATGCACTTTTCTATCAATTGCTCGGCAGTAATTTGTTCACCCACCGTAATACATGCTATCTTAAGAGAAGCCACTAGTGAAACCTATGGCCCCCGGGTCTACTTTACATCAAAGTTTCCAATCTACAATTCTAGTTTACTATTTATTTTGCAATCTTTATTTTCCAATCTATACCACAAAAAATACCAAAAATATTTATCTTATTATCTTTATCAGATCTCACTTTTGCAAGTGTCCGTGAAGGGATTGACAACCCCTTTATCGCGTTGATTGCAAGGTTCTTATTTGTTTGTGGAGGTACTAGGCGATTTGCGTGTAGTCTCCTACTGGAATGATACCTTGGTTCTCAAAAACTGAGGGAAATACTTACGCTACTTTGCTGCATCACCCTTTCCTTTTCAAGGGAAAACCAACGCATGCTCAAGAGGTAGCAAAGATCTTCGTAGAATATGTAGGAGCCAATATGAGCATTCAGGTTCTGCTATTGGTTATTGACCGGGAAGGTGTCTCGGTCATGTCTACATAGTTCTCGAAGCCGTAGGGTCCGCACGCTTAACGTTCGTTGATGATATAGTGCTATATGAGTTATATGATTTGGTGACCCAATGTTGTTCAGAGTCCCGGATGTGATTACGGACATGACGACGAATCTCAAAATGGTCGAGAGGTAAAGATTGATATATCGGACAATAGTATTCAGACACCGAAGTGTTCCGGAGTGTATCGGGTATTTATACCGGAGGGTTACTGGAACTCCCAGGGGAAATATATGGTTCATATGGGCCATGAGAGGGGAGCACACCATCCCACAAGGGGTGGCGGCGTGCCCCCCCCTATGGCAGGAGGCCGAATTGGGAGAAGGAAAAAGGGGGTTCACCCCCTGTCGTGGAGTTGACACGGCAGATGTCCTAGGGCAAGGACTTAGTCGTAGGTCCATCGCACTAGGAATCTTAAAGGGGTTAATCGGGACAAAGGACACGAGAGAGCTTTTATACTAGTTCGGCCCCTTACGATGAAGGTAAAAGCCTACGCCTAGTTGGGATTGGTATTGCTGAGGTTTTGATCTCCAAGGGGCTCAACTCGCCGGCTTGGTTATCGATCTCGTTCTTTCTTCCCCTAAGCCGCCACCGGGTCGTCCCCTTACATACATGGGTTGACACCTGGTGGCCTACAAAGTCCCGGCCGGCTCATAATCGTGTCCGGCTCGATGACTTCCTTTACATGCCTTTCCTTACAAGTCTTTCCTTACATACGACGGTTTACAATATCGGGCCTTAAGCCGGCCCCAGGCCTTTGGGCCTTCTATATGTTTAATAAGCTATCATCTTGAATGTTTGTTGGGCTTCTTATGTAACCCACCATTAGGGCTGACCCGGCCCTTCCTGGGCGGGTCATACTGGTAGTAATATCCCCAACATTAGGCCCCAGGTTGACTTTGAACTTTGTTCTTTGTCAATCTTCAATACTTAGATGAAATCCATCTTCTTCTGTCTGAAAAACTCTGTAACCCACCGTGACGTCATCTTTTGAAAACACAAAAAACTTTCATGGCGTCATCTTCCAACGAACCTTTTATCTTTAATGCTTCCCGAGAATCGAGGCGTCTATATAGCTGGATAACCATTATTTGGTTCTCCCTTGATTTTTTTTCCCGTCTGTTTGCATCTTGTCCTTATAAATAGGCTTGCCTCGGCCTTCCTCATTCTTCTCTCGCTCTCTCTCTTCTTCTTCCTGTCGCTGCCTCCCTGCTTCTCGAGCTCCGCCGCCGCTGTAGCACTCACCGTTGCCCTCAACGTCGGCCACTGCACCACCCTGAGTTCGTCCAGAGAGACGCGGCAACTCTTCGTAGTAGATCTGCATCTCGTAAGTTCCTTCTTTCTCACGCATCTAGATCTGTATTAGGGTTGCGAGTTCATCAGTGGTCTTCGCCTGTTCATCACGGATCTTCTTGTAGCTCTTCTTCCACAACTTCTTTTGATCCAAAAAAGAAATATAACTCGCGCGCTAGTTGTTTTGCGTCCATTTTTGATATCAGTAGATCCTTTTTTCCTGTATAGATGCTTCATTATAGCTGACGAACTTATCTGTACTGGATTTTTAGGTCTAGAATATTTTCTTTTTGGGACAGCCATTTGATCCAAAATAATAATGATAGCTTGGTGAAACTTGTTTACGCCAAGACTTAGCTGGATTTGCTTTCTGAAAGAATCTGTAGTCATGGCGGCTTACCGCTCCGGCTTTCTTTTCCTTATATGTCATTAGCCCTTAGTTAAGCCGCCGTTACTTGTTTTACATCTTCATCCTTTAACTGTTAATATTGATGTAAACTGAAACGGCATGTTGTTTTCGTTTCTTTTTCAGTTCCTTGCACATCATGCTGTCAAAGTCCCCCACCATCTGTAACTGGGTCCCCTCAACCATAACTGAGGATCATTTAAAAGAGTTCTTCCTCATTGGGTTTCTTCCCTAAAAACCGTCATGTCTTATCGTGCTCCTAACCCGGAAGAAGAACGAGCCAATCCAAAAGACGGCGAGGTGATTGTCTTTACTGATCACATGAACCGTGGCTTCTCACCGCCCGGTTCAAAGTTCTTCAGAGAGGTCCTTCACTTTTTCAAACTCCATCCTCAGGACATTGGGCCCAATTCCATATCTAATATTTGTAACTTCCAAGTGCTCTGTGAGGTATATCTTCAGCAAGAGCCGACTGTAGAACTATTTAGAGAATACTTCTATCTGAACCGGCAGAACGAGTGCACCAACGGCCTTAGCTTAGAACTTGGAGGCATCTCAATTCAGCGCCGGCAGGGTGCTGTCTTCCCTCTCATAGTTTTACCAAGTCACCTAAAGGACTGGAACCAAACTTGGTTTTACTGTCAGGACATCTCACCAGCCAACGAGAAGCCACTGCTGGGTTACCGCCCCGATCGTCTTGACTCCAAGTTCGCACTTCCAGATAAACTTACTGTTGCTGAACGCAAGAGGCTGTTTCCATCCATCAGAAGAATCAACGCTCTGTTGGGGAACGGTTTAACCGGAGTTGATCTGACCCGCTGCTGGATCTCATGGCGGGTTATTCCATTAAGCCGCCGGTCAAAATTGATGTATGAATATGGTGGAGGCCCGGACGACTCTCTTCGGCATAGCCCGGTTCAATTAACCGAAGAAGACATTGTCTCAATGTCAAACCTTTTGGTAAATGGGAAATATGAAGACTGCAGCATTGTTGGGTTAAATCCCTTCTGTAAACTTAACCCGGTACCAGAAGTAAGGATATTCTGATCTTTTTTACTTTGTATTTTGCCCAGCCGTATTATTTATCACTGATCCTTCCTCTTGTCTTTGTAGGACAATTCTGACTTTTGGAAAGTGAAATATGATCACGAAGCTGCCAATAAGGCGAAACTCGCCGCCATGAATGCCAAGAAAACGACCCAGAGATCGAAGAAGAAAAAGAAGACCACTGCTGAAGATTTGATGAAACTTGATGACACATCTGACTCGGAGGTAGCCCTTGATTCCCTTGGCCATTTTTTTAACAATCTTATTGATACTGATCCTTACCAGGATGACACTGGGGCCAGTCAGTCCGGGGAAGCTGAGGTAACTATTATTTCCTCTTACTCAGAGCCCTTACCAAGACACAAAGTTCGATGAGTGATCCGTAAAGTAAGGTTTTCTAACCCTTTAGCTCACTTGGATCCCAACTTTCATTTGAAAAAACAGCAACATGAAAGCCACCGTGAAGCTGGGTTTGAAGATGAACCGGCTATCGTCCTTCAACAAACTCCTCAGAAACGTCCAAATGAGGTTTACTTATCTCTGTCTTTAACTCTCCTTAATGGATCCTTCTCCTTGTATTTCTTTGAACTTTTTTTTCTATTCTTTCAGGAGGTGTCTCGTTCCTCTGGCGACTCTTCGCAAACCCAATTCCCGGCTTTCAAGAATGCTCCCGGGTAATCAGTAATCCTCCTTTCTTTTGGGTTGTTCAAATTTATCTTTATACTGACATTCCTGCAACATTTTTTCTTAGCGGCCAAGCTAAATCAAAAAAGGCAAAGGCAGATAACCGGCGGAAGACCCGCCAGTGCAGGCATCTGACCCGGCTAGACCGCCTTCTCCATTAACTGACGCTCCAGAAGACCCGCCTATTGTCAATGAAGCCAATCCTCTGGAGCCGTCTTTTGACGAAGCCACTATGAATCCTTCTGCAGCTGGACCGTCAAGCTCAGCCAACCCGTCGTCTCCACCTGCTTAAGATGTTCAAATTACTGGGAGCCGCTTTGTTGAGCCGGGGAACCCAACGGTACTGGCTCGGTGTACAGCAAAGCAAGAGGCGTTGGAAAGGCAGAAAGTTCGCTTTGATGTTGCCAACTATGACCGTCTCAATGCTACTGACATTTTATCCGGCTACCTCAGTCATGTACACTCCAGTCGCGAGTCTGAGATTGAGATGGTCAAGCAGCCTCAGTTGAAGTATGAGGTATGTTTTTTCCGGCTTACTTGTATTCCTTCAGCCCCCAAGTCTTCAGATTATGAGAGAAACGGAATAACCTGTAGACTTTAAAATATAGGCCAAGATTTTTACCTCTGAATCTTTGCTTGACATTGATAGAATAAAGCTTCACCTGTAGTCCCCAAGGACCGGTTTATTTTGATCATAAATGAATCGGTACTTTAAAATTGTTTTCAAAACCGTCTTCATAATACTTAACACTCCGGCTTAACCTTGATAAACTTGCTGATTCGCATACATTAGCCCCCAAGTGCCAAGTGATGTTACTTTGTAAGGTACTTGGGACTTTTAAATATGTTTGCAGGGTCGTAGAAATTTGATTTGGCATACATTAGCCCCCAAGTGTCAAGTGGTTTGTTTGTAAAGTACTTGAGACTTGAATCTTGAATTTTGGATTTTTGAATTTGAACCCAAGTCCTGACCGTTTCACAGAATGCTTTTTCTGAATTGAACTCTCAATTGACTAACGCAAAGACCCGGCTAGCAAGTCAGGAGACAGAAATCAAATCTTCTAACTCAAAACTGCAAATAAGCCTCTCTGCAACGGAAAATTTGAAGACTAGCTTTAATGCCAAGGAGAAAACTTGGGAAAAGGAAAAAACACTTCCGATCCAACGAGCTGAGACAGCCGAAACAGCTCTGAAAGAGATTTCAATAGAGCTGAATGGTTTGAAAGGGCGGGTGTCTCATATGGTAGTTGCTATCTTTGGTACGTTGCCTGACTTGACCTTTTGTGTGTTTTTTGTCAAACCGGAGTATAATTTGCCAACTAATTTTGTGTGTAAAAATTTATGCAGGTCCTCGAAGCAAGAATCTGAGCCAAGACCCATTGATTAAACTGAAGGCAGTATATATGTTGGTAGAACAATTGTATATCGGTGCACAACAGGCTCTGCCTGCCATCTCTCCTGCTAATCAAGGACCCAACCGGCTCAGCGATGTCCTGAAAAAGCTGTCTATCCTTCCTGCCAGGTTCCAAGAAGTAAAACGCTCCTGCGCGCGAGCCGGAGCTTTGACTGCCCTAAGCCGTTCCAAGGCTTGGGTGCCAGACCTAGACCCGGTGGACGTAGCAAGAGGCTATCCCACCGTGAAGGAGGACGGGTCTCCTTTTGATCAGGATGACTTCATGGCTTGTGTACGCGAAGTCCGGCCTTAGGCGACTAGCCTTGGAGATGACACCAATGTTGACACGTACCAGCCGGGTTTTCATAGTGAGAATAAGAAGATGGCCACTCCCTCATATAAAGTAACGGATTTGATCCCACCAGTAAGAGAAGATACATTTTCCTCGGAAGTTGACCCGGTCGGCCTGATTTATGACGAAGCCGAATTTGTATCCATGAATGGCTTTGATTGGTCAAAACCCAACTTCCAGCAAACATAAGGTGGTGAACCGGCGAGGGAGGGACAATGAGCATCTTCATGGTCTTATAAAGCCTTGTAATAACTTAGCTGTTAAAACACCGTATGTTCTGCTTATGCCATCGTGCACAAAATACTTTTATGTGACTTCTGTGTTTCCTGATACCAATCTATGTATCACTTTTAATGCTTGTCTCTGCAATGTCTTGAACTCTGTTGCATGTAAACACAAAGAAAAGACTGGCTTGGCGGTTTAAAACCAAAGCGGTTTGAAAACACCCAGTTTATAGCCCATACGTTTGCCACGATAGGAAATAGAGACAGATATAAATAAAGGACAAGAGCTGAAACTAACTCTGTAGTTAACGCAGCAGGTAAGTGCGTACAAGTAATAACCATACCTTGTCCCCTTGGATCCTTAGATCGCCGGTTTAAATAACCCGGGTGATGAATTTTGATAATTCAATCTTTATAAGAAACCAATGACTGGTATACCTTGATAGGTTGCACCTTTTGATCCGTAAACCACCGGCGTGAATGACCCGGGCGGCTGTGTTGTCAAATAGTCGGGCCGGTGGGGGAAACCAGGCTAATTGTTTGCAATATGTAAAACAACAAAAAACTAAAAGACAAGTAACAAATAATAAGCATGATTTAATCCTATATTCAAAAGGTGGGGGTTTCTGATTCGAATACGATCAGTAAACCGGACCAAAGGGGTTAAGCTAAGGTTCGAATATGACCATATAGCCCCGAGTGGCTTTGGCATTGCGCCGATCAAGAGGGTACCGACAGCTATGTTCTCTTTGGTTTGAATACGACCTATGTTTGAAGAGGAAGCCCCCAAATGACCTTGAGAGGTTTTTAACGACCCTGATTCGAATACGATCCAAGTTGGACTCAAGAGGGGTTAAGCTATGATTCGGATACGATCAAGAAGCCCCCAAGTGAGTTTGGACTTGAGCCGATCAAGAGGGTTACGACAGCTATGTTCTCTTTGGTTCGAATACGACCTTTGTTTGAACAGGAAGCCCCCAAGTGACCATGAGATTATAGCTTAGATTCGGATACGATCATAAGCCGGACAAAAAAGGGTAAACTTGATTCAAATATGATCAGCTCCTTAATAGTCTTTTGAAAATGAGAAAAGACATATAATCTTTGAAAAGAAAAGAGACCGATGGTCTTACTTTATTGCTTATCACGATATATACAATGTGAACGTATGTACATGATGAGAGCCGGTGGCTCAGGTGTAGTATGGCCGAAGTTGAGCAATGTTCCATGGCCGGCGGGTCTCCTCCTCTGACTTACGTGAGTCTGCGTGCTCTCGAACATCAATGAGGTAATATGACCCGTTGTTTAAATTCTTACTGACCACAAAGGGTCCTTCCCAAGGTGGGGAGAACTTGTGTGCATCTGAGAGATCCTGGATGAGTCGGAGCACCAAGTCGCCTTCTTGAGAAGTCCTGGACTTCCCGGCGGCTGTGGTATCGGTGCAGATCCTGTTGATAAATTGCTGACCGGGCCGCTGCTAAGTCTCTTTCTTCATCCAAAAAGTCCAGTGCATCCTGTCTTGCCTGCTCATTATTAGCTTCAACACAAGCCGCCACACGGGGCGAGTCATGACGGATGTCACTAGGCAATACTGCTTCTGCTCCATAAACCATGAAGAAAGGTGTGTAACCCGTAGACCTATTGGGCGTAGTGTTGATACTCCATAACACCGAGGGTAATTCCTCTACCCAACAACCCGGCGTTCGCTGTAAAGGAACCATAAGCCGGGGTTTGAGCCCTTTCAAAATTTCCTGATTGGCTCTCTCAGCTTGACCATTGGATTGAGGATGAGCTACAAAAGGAACATCAAGCCAGATGTGTTCTCGTTGACAAAACTCTTCCATAGCCCCTTGGGACAGATTAGTGCCATTGTCAGTGATAATACTGTGTGGAAAACCGAAACGGAAAATCACTTTTTTCAGGAACTGAACTGTCGTGGCTGCGTCACATTTACTCACAGGCTCCACCTCAACCCACTTGGTGAATTTATCATCTGCCACCAGGAGATGTGTCTTTTTATCCTTAGACCTTTTGAAAGGTCCCACCATGTCAAGCCCCCAGACCACAAACGGCCAAGTGATTGGAATCATCCGGAGCTCTTGAGCCGACACATGCGCTTGTCGTGCAAATTTTTGACATCCATCACATCTACTGACCAGATCTTCTGCATCAGCGTGAGCCGTCAACCAGTAAAAACCATGACGAAACGCCTTGGCCACTAAAGATTTGACCTGGCGTGATGACCACAATCGCCTTCATGGATCTCACGAAGGATTTCTTGACCTTCTTCGGGGGAAACACACCGTTGAAACGCTCTGGAAACACTGCGATGATATAACTCTCCATCTGAAATCGTCATGGACTTAGATCGCCGGGTTATCTGTCGAGCTAGGGTCTCATCCGCTGGCAACTCTCTCCTGGTCATGTAAGCCAAGAACGGCACCGTCCAATCTGGGATGACATGAAGAGCCGCTACCAACTGTGCCTCTGGGTCAGGAACAGCTAAATCTTCTTCTGTGGGCAACTTGACAGAGGGGTTATGCAAAACATCCAAAAAGGTGTTAGGTGGCACCGGCTTACGCTGAGACCCCAGCCGGCTTAAAGCATCAGCTGCTTCATTCTTTTGACGGTCAATGTGCTCCACCTGATAACCTTTAAAACGTCCTGCAACAGCATCAACCTCTCGGCGATAAGCCGCCATGAGAGGGTCCTTGGAATCCCATTTGCCAGATACTTGTTGAGCCACTAGATCCAAGTCGCCAAGACATCTGACCCGACTCAAGCTCATCTCTTTTGCCACTCGAAGACGATGGATCAAGGCTTCATACTCTGTTGCGTTGTTAGTGCAAGGAAACATCAATCGTAACACATAACAAAATTTGTCACCTTGTGGGGAAGTTAGCACGACTCCAGCCCCCGAGCCTTCCAACTGCCTGGACCCATCAAAATGAATAGTCCAATACGTGTTGTCTGGCTTCTCTTCTGGCATCTGCATCTCTGTCCAGTCATTGATGAAGTCAACCAGGGCTTGAGACTTAATTGCAGTACGTGGAACATACCTCAACCCATGAGACCCGAGCTCAATTGCCCACTTGGCGACTCGCCCAGTGGCTTCTCTATTTTGAATAATGTCTCCCAAAGGAGCAGAGCTAACCACAGTGATTGGATGTCCCTGAAAGTAATGCTTAATCTTCCGGCTTGCCATGAACACCCCATATACAAGCTTCTGCCAATGTGGATATCGTTGTTTAGATTCAATTAGCACTTCACTGACATAATAAACCGGCCGTTGAATCGGATGCTCTTTTCCAGCCTCCTTACGCTCTACCACAATAGCCACACTAACAGCTCGTGAGTTGGCAGCCACGTACAATAATAGCGGCTCTTTCTCAATTGGAGCAGCCAGGACTGGCGGCTCAGCAAGCTGTGTCTTCAGATCCTCAAAAGCGGCATTCGCAGCATCGCTCCAAACAAAAGCATATGTTTTCTTCATCATCTGATATAGAGGCATTGCCTTTTCCCCTAACCGGCTTATGAACCGGCTCAAAGCAGCAACTCGACCCGCCAGCCATTGGACATCATTGATGCATGTTGGTTTGGCTAGGGATGTAATTGCCTTGATTTTATCCGGGTTAGCTTCAATGCCTCTGTTGGACACCAAAAGACCCCAAAAGCTTGCCGGCTGGGCTCCAAAAACACACTTGGCCGGGTTAAGCACTTGTAGACCCGGAGATTATCAAAAGTCTCTTTCAGATCTGTGATCAAGGTTTCCTCCTTCCTGGATTTCACCACTATGTCATCCACATAAGCATGAACATTACGCCCAATCTGATCGTGAAGACAATTTTGCACACACCGCTGGTAGGTCGCCTGGGCACTCTTAAGCCCGAAAGGCATAGACACATAGCAGAAAGCTCCAAAGGGAGTAATAAAAGTTGTCTTCTCCTGATCCATAACCGCCATCTTAATCTGATGATAACCGGAATAAGCATCCAAGAAACTCAAACGTGTGCAACTCGCCGTAGCATCAATGATCTGATCAATACGGGGGAGAGCAAAAGGATCAGCCGGACAAGCTTTGTTCAGATCGGTGTAATCCACACACATAGGCCAGGTGCCATTTTTTTTAGTACAAGCACCGGGTTATCTAACCATTCGGGGTGAAAGACCTCCACAATGAACCCGGCTGCCAAGAGCTGGGCCACCTCTTCTCCAATGGCCTTGCGCCTTTCTTCATTGAACCATCGGAGAAACTGTCTGACAGGTTTGAACTTTGGATCGATATTAAGAGTGTGCTCAGCGAGTTCCCTCGGGACACCCGGCATGTCTGAAGGTTTCCATGCAAAGATGTCCCGGTTCTCATGGATGAACTCGATGAGCGTGCTTTCCTATTTTGGATCCAAGTTTGCGCTGATGATGAACTGTTTGGATGAGTCGCCAGGTGCAAAGTCAACCATCTTAGTGTCATCAGCTGATTTGAATTTCAACTCTGGCTCATGCTCTGTTGTTGGTTTCTTTAATGACGTCATGGCTGCCGGGTCAACATGATCCTTGTAAAATTTTAACTCCTCTGTTGCACAAACAGATTCAGTATAGGCAGCATCACCTTCTTCACACTCCAAGGCTATCTTCCGGCTCCCATGTACTGTAATGGTGCCTTTATGACCCGACATCTTGAGCTGCAAATACACGTAACACGGCCGAGCCATGAACTTGGCATAAGCCAGCCGCCCAAACAAAGCATGATATGGGCTCTTGATCTTAACCACCTCAAAGGTTAATTTTTCCGCTCTGGAGTCATACTTATCCCCAAAGGCTACTTCCAGCTCAATCTTACCAACTGGGTATGCCGACTTACCAGGTACCACACCATGAAAAACAGTGTTGGATTGTTTAAGGTTTTTATCAGTCAATCCCATCCGGCGGAACGTCTCATAGTAGAGGATGTTGATGCTGCTGCCTCCATCCATGAGTACCTTAGTAAACTTGTATCCACCAACCTGAGGCGCCACCACCAAAGCCAAGTGACCCGGATTATCAACCCGGGGTGGGTGATCCTCTCTGCTCCACACAATAGGCTGCTCTGACCAACGTAGATAACATGGAACCGCCGGCTCAACAGCATTGACGGCTCTCTTGTGAAGTTTCTGGTCCCTCTTACATAAGCTGGTGGTAAACACATGATATTGCCCACTACTCAGCTGCTTCGAGTTGCTTTGATAACCGGATTGCTGCTGCTGATTACCCTGGCCGGGTTGCTGATTATATCCTCCTTGGTGACCAGGATAACCTTGACCGTGAAAACCTCCTCCGCATGAGCCGGCTCCCGGGCCCTGAAAGCCGCCTCCACCTGAATCGGCGCCCGGGCCGTGACCCCCATCAAACACATTTGAATTTTTAAATGCCTTCATGATCGTGCAATCCTTCCACAAGTGGGTGGCTGGTTTCTCCCGGGTGTCGTGCTTTGGACAAGGTTCATTCAACAACTGCTCAAGGGTGGGGCCTGACCCGCCCGATCAAGGGGGTTGTCTGCCCTTGCACCGCTGATTACCACCCTGCGCATTAGTATTAGCAACAAACTCATCAACCTTACATTTATTACCTCTCTGATTTGCCGGGTTATGCTGGTGACCCTTGCCGTTGCCGTTCTTCTTTCCTTTTGTTGCCTTTTCTTCGTCAGACACCGGGTCCTTGGTGGTATCTGAATCAGCATACTTGACAAGAGCCGCCATCAACGTTCCCATGTCATTACAGTCAAGTTTGAGCCGCCCCAGCTTCTGCTTCAGAGGTTCAAAACGGCAATTTTTCTCCAACATTAAAACTGCTGAGCCGGCATCCATCTTATCAGATGAGTGTATTATCTCCTTGACCCGGCGCACCCAATGGGTCATAGATTCACCATCCTCTTGCTTGCAATTGGTCAGGTCCACAATCGACATTAGCTGCTTACACGTGTCCTTGAAGTTCTGGATGAACCGCGCTTTCAACTCTGCCCATGAGCCGATAGAATTGGGTGGCAATCCCTTCAACCAAGTCTGAGCTGTTCCATCCAACATCATGGTAAAATACTTGGCCATTGCAGCGTTGCTAACCTCCAATAGTTCCATAGCCATCTCATAACTCTCAATCCAAGCCCCCGGCTGTAGGTCAGCCGTGTAATTAGGCACCTTACGAGGCCCCTTGAAATCCTTTGGCAACCGCTCATTGCGTATGGCCGGTGCCAAGCAAGGCACGCCTCCGGTTCTTGTGGCCACTCCTGCCTCAACCGAGGTTGCTGGATAAGCCGGAAAGGTTTGATGAGCCGCCTGTTCTGCCGCCATTTGAGCCGCTCGTTCCGCCTCTTGACGAATCCTCTCTTGATCCTCCAAGTTAAGGGCTCCAACCCGCACCGGCTCACGCCTAAATGGTCGGTTGTGGCGTTGAGCATTACTTGACATCTCTGCAGACTCCATGTGCCTACTATAACTCGGGCTCCGGCTTGGGCGAGGAGTTGAATGGATCCTGTCTCAACTGTAGGAGTATGCATCCTGCTGGGCCAGAGCTGTCTGAAGTAGTTCTCTTACCCTCCGGGTTTCAATTGCTGCTGGCGAGTCACCTTCCATTGGGAGAGCCGCCAAACGAGCCAACGCTGCGATGAGGTTTTCCAGAGGATTGGAGAAGTGACCCGGAGGTGTTGACACATAACAAGGAGGAGCTGTATTTATACGAGGTGGCTCCATGGCGCGTGGCTGAACTGGTGCACCGGGTGTCGTGACCCGGTTTGCCTCCGGCGGGTTGCTCCCCCCAACCCCGGGTGTATGGAACAGGTTCCTCGAATCGAGCGTTAAAGGTAGACGCGACTGAGTTTTCTGATGCCTCCTCCTCATGACCTCGTTTGATGCGTTAAGATCCACCAAGAGCCGGAAAGTTTCTGCTTGAAGTTGCTGAGCACGAGCATCCAGAGCTGCTCGTTCTACTGCCATCCGAGTTTCCTCTGCGGCTAGATTTTCCTTAGTTTGCACCATCTCCTCCCGCATGCGCGCCACTTTTGCGTCGTGCTGGGCTTTATCCGCCGGCTCTACCACGACGGTTAACAGAGCAGTCAACCTATCCATGAGGTCCATTAGAATCTGAGCCGGTGGGCGCGCGGGGTCTCCTGACCAGGCTGCTGCTGCCACCGCGGTAGAGTTCTGCCAGGGCTGCGTACCCGCCATGAAGACTCCGGCCCAATTCGGCGGCTCAAGGGGGTCCGGAATACTGCTGCCATCGGAACAGCCCCCGAGCATGCCGTCTTGTAGCTGGTACAATGAGTCCGTCTCACCTGTTGATGATGCAGTATCAGAGCAGATGGCCGTCTCCCCGCCTTCCACTGAACCTTCGGAGTATTCACCATCGTGTATGCAGCCTACGAAGGCATGCTTCACGACAGATTGAACACGGGTGGTCCTGGCGCGCTGAGCCATTTCGATGAGGTTGGTGTGGACATCCGGCTCAGGGCCCAACTCACCGATCCGGCTGATGAAGACGTGAATTCCGCCAAAGGGGACCCGGTACCCGTACTCGATTGAGCCGGCCTCGGGGCCCCAGCCTTCGTCGTCGATGTAGAGCTTGCCGTGACGATTCTTGGTCATCCGGCCCACAGCGTATCCCTTGAGCCCTTCAAAGTTGCCCTTCAAGAAATCAAATCCACCGTGCATTGGCCCCACAGTGGGCGCCAACTGTCGTGGAGTTGACACGGCAGATGTCCTAGGGCAAGGACTTAGTCGTAGAGCCATCGCACTAGGAAGCTTAAAGGGGTTAATCAGGACAAAGTACACGAGAGAGCTTTTATACTAGTTCGGCCCCTTACGATGAAGGTAAAAGCCTACGTCTAGTTGGGATTGGTATTGCTGAGGTTTCGATCTCCAAGGGGCTCAGCTCGCTGGCTTGGTTATTGATCTCGTTCTTTCTTCCCCTAAGCCGCCACCGGGTCGTCCCCTTATATACATGGGTTGATGCCTGGTGGCCTATAGAGTCCCGGCCGGCTCATAATCGTGTCCGGCTCGGTGACTTCCTTTACATGCCTTTCCTTACAAGTCTTTCCTTGCATATGGCGGTTTACAATATCGGGCCTTAAGCCGGCCCCAGGCCTTTGGGCCTTCTATATGTTTAATAAGCTATCATCTTGAATGTTTATTGGGTTTCTTGTGTAACCCGCCATTAGGGCTGACCCGGCCCCTCCTGGGCGGGTCATACTGGTAGTAATATCCCCAACACTTTCCCTTTTTCTTAAAAGCTTGTTTGGATCTTTGTTGTTGGAGCTCTTTTCTCATGCAATGCTTCACGAACTAAGATAGCAATTGTGTATGCGATGACAACCTTGTGACACAAGAGATGATACTAAGATATGCACCAATGATGTATGTATGTTATGGGAAGTATGATCACTAATGTGCATAAGTCACGTTGCCGGCAATACTCAAAGGCTAGTCTCGATGGGTAAGCGACACAAAGGAGTAAGGCTATGATGGATATCAATGTAATGGCAAGAATGATGTATCCAATACCAAGATGATGTTACCGTTCGTTGGTTCCTTGTAAGCAAGAAACGGTTGATGGTGTCAAATTTGGTGAAGTGGTTGTTGTCGATGACGCGTCCATGGCGAAGATGAGCGGTGGTGATGTTGATGTCGAACCGTACCTAAATAGCCGAAACACAAATAGGACACGGAACCGCAATTCAAATTCTCAAGGCAAAACGTGACAAAATTGTCGGAGTTGGTAGTGGTAAGCGATTGTTGTGTATGTGGTATATGGTGGTGCTATGCGGAAGTGGTGGTGGTATGCGGGAGTATATGTGGGCACCGGAACAAAATTTGGCGAAATATGGAGGTAAAAGGGGCGGTGGATGGAGATGTTGCTGCCAGGGGCCGGATGTCCGGGCTCTGGATCCGGACGAACTCCGCGTGGAAGGTGGCAAATCCGGGCAAAATTCAAAGGAATTTGTGGATGGAAATTGGGGAAAGTGGAAGCAAAACTAGATCTACCTGCAACACACGAAATCCGCGGATCAAATCCAACAAAACTTCATCTCACCAACAAATCACAAAAAACAATTGGGGCTATTTTGTGAGGAATTTTCAAAATAGGGATGAAATCAACAAAAACAAGGCTAGAAACACAATGGGGATGCTCCGAAATCGTGATCAACGTGGCTCTGATACCAATATGATGTAGGGTAGGAACCCTAGGGGCCGATCTTTCACGAAAGGAGCGGATCCTGCGAAGAACACGAGGAACACGAGGGGGAAAACGAGGGAAATCACGAGGGGAAACACGAGAGGAAACACTAAACCAACAAGAAATAGTCACACATATGCTAGATCCATGAACACAAAGGAAGATACAAGATCCATGGACAACTAAGGACGATACAAGTAGCACGATCTTCTCCGTGAGGAGGTCTTGATGGTCTTCTCCGCGAGGAGGTCTTGAATCCAAGTGGATCTTCTCCGTAGAGGGGCCGTGGTCTCTCTCGTGGAGTAGATCTGATATGGATGAGTGAAGCTCCATCTCTCAAATGAGCTATCACAACGCTAACCCTAAAACATAGGTAGAAGAAGAGTATATATAGTCTAGGTGGGCGAAGGGGTACACGGGCCTCGGGCCCTTACACTGTGCGCAGACAGGGGAGGCCGGACGTCCGGGTGTTCGCGGAAGGCCGGATGTCCGGGCTGGCGGGGGTTCCATTCTTTTCTCTGTTGTAGCTTGTCTGGATATCCGGACGGGAGGCCGGATTTCCGGGCGGGGGGCGGACGTCCGGGCCGGACGCTGGATGTCCGGGTCCTATAGGCTTGGCCGCTGGCTCCTTGCTGCTGTAGACGCTTCCAGGGGCCTGATGTCCGGGGTCTTGGCCGGATGTCCGGGGCCTGGGAGTTGTTCTTGACTCCTTTTGTTGGTTCTCTTCATCCGTGAACTTGGCGGCTTGTCCGTCTTCACGTGCATCTTCGGGAGGGTCCTCTTGGTACCTAATCACGCACAACATCTCGAACTTAGGTAGTAGCCATGTCTCGAGAGGATCATATGAAATATCACTAAGGAGAGAAGTCACCTCGGTCTCGAGAGCTCTAGCTCTAGCTCAAGTCATGGGTCCTCTTAGCACTTCGTGAGACGATGGTGGGTCCATGGGGATGACCGTAGGATGCTCCGCATCAGGCTGCCTATTATGGCCGGCAGCTCGGGCGCGCAATTAATACGGACCAGTGGAAGCGAGGCGGTCGGCAATCAAAGGCTATCTCACCTCTCGGTGAGCATGCGGGGCGGACTTCTGCCATTCCTACCAGCACCTCACACAGCTACTCGCACGCCTCCCGTCAATACGCACACCTTCACGCACGCCTCCCGGTATGCCTGCATGGTGGACTGCTCACATGCGTCCCGTCAACTCACGCCTTGCTCGCACGACACACGGGGCATGCGGCAGCACATATATTTTTTGGTTTATTGAGGATTGATTATGCCGTTTTACTGCTTAACCGAAGCATGGCACGGTCTAACGCACATGGTCCGAATAAATAATCCATATGAGATATTGGTTGCCAGTTTTTAATAATCTCCCGTTTGTAAGAAGATTATATCAAAACGGGTCTCAAATTTGACGAAAAAATATAATATCGCAGTCTACTGGTGTCCATATATGACACCATGATAAGTTTCATGAATTTCAACTAAGTTTTGGATTTACTGAATTTTAAAAATCTATATTCTCAATGTTTTGAAATCTCTTGCACAGGGAAACATGCACCCAGGGACACATATGATTTTGCAATCCATGTTGGTGCACATGTCGCTCAAATTTGATTTTTGCGCATTAAATCCCTAGGAAATCAATCAATGTATAAAAATGGTCGAATGATGTCTATTTTTTTTAAATTTTAACACGACACTCCGCCTTTGGTCACATGTTCACTTCATAAAAAGTTTGACATGCCTCAGAGTGGCTGTGGTGGTGCGGGATGTGTGTGTGTCTGTGTGTGTGTGTGAGGTGGGGGGAGGGGTCCGCCAGTACACTAGAGTCATGAACCTCCGTGTGGGATTATTGAGAATATGTTGGAACCAATATGGGCATCCAGGTTCCGCCATTGGTTAATGATCGGAGAGGTGTCTCGGTCATGTCTACAACATTCTCGAACCCGTAGGGTCCGCACGCTTAACGTTCGTTGATGATATAGTATTGTATGAGTTATGTGAGTTGATGACCGAATGTTGTTTGGAGTCCCATATGAGATCACGGACATGACGAGGAGCTCCAGAATGGTCCGGAGGTAAAGATTGATATATAGGATGATAGTATTTGGTCACCGGAAAGGTTTCGGAAGTACCGGGTATTTTATCGGGGTGTCGGAAGGGGTTCTGGGAGGCCACCAGCAACCGATGGGCCTTATGGGCCAAAGGGGGGAAGCACACCATCCCACAAGGGGGTTGGTGAGCCCCTCCACCCCTTGCCCACGCATGAAAGAGGGAGGGAAGGAAGGGGGAGGAGCCCCAAAGGCAGGCAGCCCCCTTTCCTCCCCCCATGCACAAATATGGAGGGGGGGTTCAGCCAGGGCAGGCGCCGGCCACTTGGGGCGCCCTAGGGGCTGCCTCCCGTCCTCCCTCCACCTATATATATGAGAGGAGGGAGAGGGGCAACACACACCACGATTCCCTAGCCGTGTGCGACGCCCCTTTCCCTCTAGTTCATCCTCGGTCATATTTTCATAGTGCTTGGCGAAGCCCTGCGGAGATAGTTGCATCACCACCATCACCACGCCGTCGTGCTGCCGGAACTCATCTACTACTTCGCCAATGTTGCTGGATCAAGAAGGCAAGGACGTCATCGAGCTGAACGTGTGCTGAACGCGGAGGTGTCGTATGTTCGCTACTTGATCGGGCGGATCGTGAAGGTGTACGGCTACATCAACCGCGTTGATAAACGCTTTCGCTTATGGTCTACCAGGGTACATAGACACACTCTCCCCTCTCGTTGCTATGCATTTCCATGGATAGATCTTGCATGTGCGTAGAATTTTTTTTGTTTTCCATGCAACGTTTCCCAACAGACACATCATGGTACGCAGTGAAAGAAATACTATGGAACGATTTCACAAGATAATTCGAGGAATAAGATGGTAATGAATGAATACAGGCGATGAGGATGAATCAGGATGAACACAGATACACAGGATGATGACAATAGAACAAAATGATCAAGTAATCTATCGGCACAAAGCACGAATATAAACTGCTGAAGGAAATGTAGTAGAGTAGATAGAACCAGTGGTGCTCGATGGCGACACCGAGATTTGGTAGACTAGTTCACCCTTCTGCCAAAGGGCTACGTCTGGTTAGAGGGGTTGTGACTTAACACGGAAGATAAACTCTCTTCACCCTATTCTCCTTCAACGCAAAGCTGATCAAACTCATGTTGATTTCACTCGTGGTAGATCCTTGTCGGCGATCTTCAAACCTTTGGTCGACCTTCATGAACCACAATCACTCTTGGTTGCTAAACATCAGGCTTGATGAAGACAATGACTCTTCAACACTTGAAGTCGAAACCTATCTGCCTAGAGAGTGCACAACTCTCAAGAGTAATAGGTACAAGAACTCTCACTCAGAACTACTGTGATGCTAAACCGGTGTCTAATTAAGTTTGGGCTCTTGATTTTTCTCTCGGTGGATCTTAAAATCAAATCACTCGGAGAGGGGTTGCTCAAATCAATCTTCTCAAAAATCTCAAGCGGAGCAGCCAACGGACAATGTTGGAGCGGGGTGGCTATTTATAGCCACAACCTTCCCTGATGGGAAATGACCAAATTAGACATCAGGATCAGCCGATGGCCGAATGACACGAGTCCAACGGTCGGATTTGAGCACAACGGTAACATTGCTTGCGGAGCAAGCAATGCTAACTCCTCGGTCTGAGACAAATCTCTTGTAGCGAAGAAGATCATAGTCTCTCGCTGGCAAGTATTTTTTCGGAACACAAAGAGATTTCTCTCGCAATTTTCATAGGTTTTGGCTAAGCATCACAGCGGATCTAAGCTTCCAGAACCTATGGCCCTCTTAATAGTACAAAGGTCCTATGACTCGAAAGAATGAAAGAAGAACAACAAAATGAATTCTACGTCTTCACTTTGTCTTTGACTTCCATCACTTCAGTCAATTTTTGGGACGACAGTACCGAATCAAATCTTTCGAGGGGTCGATTTCTTCACATAAATCTTCTCGACTATGTGATTTCATCACATATAGTTCGTTCCTCTCTTCAGCGCAAAAGTGCTTCTGTGAAGTTCCTCGAACTCAGCACCGGAGACAGGATTCTCTTCGGTCATGTATGGACCTTTTGTCTCTGTGTGCACTAGCAAACAAATTAGTCCATACCTATTTCTGCCAACAATCTCCAAAACACAAAGTAGGCAGATATTGCACCAACAAGTCGTGTAGGTCACCACATGGAGTATGCTGGCAAAGTCACACTATAGAATGATAATAAAATTTCTACCTCTATATGCAATATGGATGGTGGAGGCTTTAAGTTTATTTTTGCATAAAGCTAATTTTTCCCTACATCAAATTAATTAAATTATTGCTACAAAGTTTGCGCCACTAATGAGATGGTTCCTCCTTTCAAAAAAAAATCCAAGTTATTATTGAACCCAATTCATTAAATTAATATATGGTGATGAGATCAACCAATAATTCACTTCTAGATACTCAATTTTTTCCATAACCAGGGACATGGCTAATAATGATTAGTTTATACACTCTGCAAAGGTTTGCGCACTTTTCCCCATAAGACTCAACCACCTCGATGATCGGAAGATTGAGACATAGTTTTTCTGAAGAAGTCCCCTTAACCCTGGGCAGTTCCCTACACCGTAGTCCACTATGCCAGAGCCCATAATGGCTTGTAGCTGCAGACGGAAGCGTTTAGGCAGGAAATATCGTATGATCCCTTTGAACAAGACCGTCTAGCACAGTGCCTGGGTGCAGAGACTTGATGAAAAACATGTCAAATGCGGCCAAGGACGCGTACACTAGCTACAAGATGTACATGCAGATCATTGACATGAGGAAATGCCTTCGTCCTACCCTAGGCGAGGGATCAAGCCACAGAGCAGTGGCGGCAGCGTTACAAGGAGTAGATGATTAGTTGATCGTTCTTCTAGTTTAGTATGCATGCAATTGTTTATTGAGATTTGTGCAACTGTTATGTATAGTCACTTATGTAATTGGATGTTTTATTTGGTTATGCAATCATGTTCTTGTAAGTATAGATGTTGTTGTTCTGTAGATAGAGCATAGATCTTGTGTAGACAGAGCAAACCACATCGCACACGGACTAAACTACGGAACCCATCGGTGATGATTTCATCAATCGCTGACAATTGTATACCAGCAAGCGTTTGCCCACAACACAAACAACTTATTAGCAGGAATCGTCTGTGTTATTATTGATCTTCCCACACAATTTTGATTACTGACATGTTTGTCGAGTATCACACACATCTGGTTAAGCTGAATCATTTATGTTTATTTTGGCTTATCGCAAACAATACATCCTAGTGACGTGTGTGCCATCTATCGCACACACCTTCATCTGGCTAACCGTTTATGTTGTTTTGGCTCATCACAAACAATTCATCCGAGTGACGTGTATGTCATCTATCGCAGACACCTTGATCTGGCTGACCATTTCTGTTGTTTTGGCTCATCGCAAATAGTTCATCTGAGTGACATGTGTGCCATCTATCGCACACTCCTTAATCTCGCTGACCGTTTCTATTGTTTTGGCTTATCACAAACAGTTTGTATGGATCAACTGTATGCCATGATTTGCACACATGACTTTAATATGAATCGTTCTTGATGGATCCACCATTGCACATAGTCTGTTTCATTGGTGACGATTTTATTACGATACTGTTTGCGATTAATGCATCACACATAGTTTGGTCGATTGGTCTCCTATATATGTGTCGCTTAGGACCTTCCTACAGTAGTGGTAGGACCCATTATGCAGATTTTTGCTGATAACCAAAGGCCCCTCCCATGGTGGGGAAAGCTTGTGCATCCCAGTCTGCTTTTGTATAAGATGTAGTACTAAGTCATCCTCCTTAAAAGTGCGACTTCAGACTCTACGGCTATGATAGCAGTGTAGGTCTTGCTGATATTATGTTGCAAGATCGCAGACTTCCTCCAAGGAATCAAGGGAATCTTGAGAAGCTGCATTGTTTTTTGTTTCCACGTACGCAAAAATCCTTGGCGAGTCATGACAGATGTCGCTTGGAAATACAGCTTCTACACCATGCACAAGGAAAAACGACGTATAGCTTGTTGACCTGTCGGGAGTAGTTTTTATGCTCCATAACACAGCAACAAGTTTTCAACCCAACAACCCGCGGTACGCTCAAGGGGGACGTGTAATTTGGGTTTGATACCATGCAACAACTCCTGGTTTGCACGCTTTTACTTTCCCATTGGATTGCGGATGTGCCATTCACGCTAGATCAAGCCAGATATGTTCCTTCTTGCAGAATTCTACATTGCTCCTTTAGAGAGATTGCTGCCATTATCTATGATGATGCTGTGAGGATATCTGAAGCGATAAATGATCTTTTTCAAGAACTTCACTGTTGTCTCCGTGACGCAACTGCTAACGGGCTCTGGCTCTACCCGCTTGGTAAACTTATCAACAATGACCAAGAGGTGGGTCTTCTTGCAAGACAATGACTTGAAGGGTCCCACCATGTCAAGCCTCTAGATCGCAAAAGGCCAAGTGATTGGAATCATCCAAAGAGCCTGAGCCGACATATGGTCTTGTCTTGCATATCTCTAGCAACCATCACATGTGCGAAATATCTGCTCTGTGCCAGTGTGGGCTAAGCCAGAAAAATCCGTGCCTAAAAGCTTTCGCGACCAGTGACCAGGAACTTGCATGGTGACCACAATCTCTAGAGTGAATCTCATTGAGGATTTTTCGGCGTTCTTCCGGAGAAACACACCTCTGGCTGTGAAGGAGGAGGTGTTGTCGACGATTACAAAGGTGCGTAGGTGCCTCCTCCACTGCCTCGATGGCCGCTGAAATGGTGGCTCCTTGTCGCCGCGTAGCATCGTCACCACGGAGGAGAGAGCGATGTGGTTGGTAGCGCGACAAGCCGTTTAGTGTTTGCCAAATACGATGAGGCGCCGGCATGGGTCACACGAACCCCAACCTCACGGAGGCCTAGGCTCGCGACTAGTCGCTGACCATCACAGACACGGTCATGCAGGGCCACCACCAGCTTGATGGGGAGCTCGCCAAGATCGGCAAGTGATGAGTGTTATTTTTACACTCCTCTAACCTGAGTTTAAACTGATATATTTCATTAAAACCGAGATAGTCGCTCCGCTATTGCCACCAATGACTAATAAATGCATGGGATTCCAAAAATCTTTCTTTATTTTGTTCCCGCGGGAAATGGAGTATTTATGGACGAAATCAAGCCAATACTTGAAAAGGAGTAAATTGGAGAAACAGAGCAAAAGACGGCGTTCCATGCGACCGCGCTAGCTCGTATGAGCGGTCGCATGACATGGAAACGGAGACTCCTCATCCACTTGAACAAACTTTATAAAGGGGGTCAAGGCCAAAATGGATGACGGACCAAGTCATGGGAAGTGCAGAACAATTAGTCATCATCGTCTTCATTTCCATCAACCCTTGCCGCCGCCATTTCCTTCTCCATAGCCACCACCTTCATCTTCACCATTGTTCTCCTCCATCTAGTCATATTTGTAATCGTCTATCACACACGGCATCCATTGTAAGACATATTATCAATCAATCTACCTTCATAATGTGTTCTTCAATGTGCTCTCCGTGTGATCTGATCTCCATGTGTGGGTTCCTCGATAAGGTATGGGTTGAGGCAAGTGCCTTGCAACCCGAAGTATTTGTTGGAGGATCAATGGAAGGACTTTGAATTAGCATATCGTATGCGTAACATAAATTTTTTCTATAGTTGTTTCTTGTCTCATTTGTGTTCTTCATCCCTACAGGTACCCAAGATCATGGAGAATGAGCCATGGAGAGACAAAGGGCAGGGAGACCGTGAAGTGTTATTCTGAACACTAGTGACAGAAAGGTTTTAATATGGTAACATGGATCATATCCCTGGGGATTCAAAAGGTGTAGTCAATAAACGTCCAATGCTTTTGTCTGATTATTGCAATATTAATTATCGAGGGAACCCCGCGTGACAGACAGTGCCTTCGGTTGGACAACTGACTCTTGATAAAGGACGCGCGCCGGTCAAGACGTAATTTGCACATATCCCCCACTTCGATACGTAGTAAGCACATCTTGATGGGCGACTTCTAGATCGCAAATTAAGATCATATTTGATCCCGTCAGATCTCGTGCCCATGCCTATTTTTATTGCAAGTGTTCTTCGTGTGTCAGTTTGATTTATGATCCGGTCACAAGCTGGAATTAATTATTTAACAAAAGCTTGTTTGAGACCCTAGCTTAAAGGGCACCATCCACCCGTCGCTTCGATAACTCAGGGCCACCTCTGAGGAAAAAGGCGAAAATCCTTTTTCTCCATTTCCGGATCACCAAAGTAATTAGCGAGGAGTGGTCACTCAACGACACCTTCGGTACCGCGATAGGGGCAAGGCCGACAGGGCACCTGATCATGGTCAACATTGGCTAAGTCGGCTCTCCGCACGACACAGGAGGAAGTAGAGGGGCTCCTCTGCGAGTGCTAGGCAGGGATGCTGCGGCAGCACCCTTACGTAGCTGGAAGGACTACTCGGACAACAACAGGACGATGACGAAGGTGTCGCCGGCCAGCTCGGGACGACGTACCAGGTTAGCTAGTTTAATTAATTTTAATTTTTTTTTACTTGAACGGATGAAATACCGTCCATTTTATGCAAATCATGTCTGAACTTAAGTGAATTTCGTCGTGTTTGATTGAGAATCATCTGGTTTGTTCAAATCCGCTTTGAAATATACGCGGAAAAGGTTGGATGACCAACTTCCACTGTCCCTCTCCATGAGCATGTTCGCAGACAAAAAAGTGTCCCGGAGCGTTGAAGATGCCCTAAACTAAATTGCATAGCCGGGTGGAGCGTCCAACATGGCTCCTACTGCCTTTGTGAAACCCAAACCCGTTGTCTCTACCCAAGTATACCCACTTGATACGACAGCCGTAGATCTTCCCTCCGTGGCTCAATCCGCTCCGTCCACTCCCCTGATCCAAACCCTCCGATTCGAACGTTACGCCGGCCCCTTCATATATCCGTTGCCCCCCTACTAGCCGTTGCCCCTTTCCCTTTCTTCCGATCTCCGATCCATCGACCGACCAAATCCCTCTCTCTCTCCCCCAAGCTTCCGGCTCCCCAATCTCTCCCCTTCCCTTCTTGGCGACCCACTCTTTGGCCGTCCCCGTGACCGAAATCCCATGGAGACCGCCGTTCTTGCGCCACAGCAGGTCAACCCGGCTCAAGCGGCGGTGCCGCAGACCAGGAACGCGGCGGCCATGGCCGCCATGCGGAAGCTCGGCGCCACCTCGGCGAGGAGGAAGACGCTCTGCGACATCACCAACCTGAGACGGCCGCTGGAGGCGGCGGCCGATGAGGGGCATCAGGACGGGTCGAGGTGCGCGGACGGCGTGGATGCAGTCGCGCGGTTGGTCAAGGCAAGATTTGTCCGCCGTCTTTCTTTTTTCTTGGTTATTATCAGTATGATGGATCGTGGTCGCTAACGCTGCTTCTTTTTCTCGAATCCCCGTCTCTGTAATTTCAGGAGAACTCGGATCTTGTGAAGCTCCTGGAGGAGAGAGAGTGAGTAATTTGCCTGCATCGATTGTTCTCGTTTGTCTATGATGGATAGGGCTTCTTGATGTGCGAGTGTTCTGGTGTTGACTCTATTTGGTTTGATTTGGTGCGTGCAGCAAGTTCATAGAGCTGAGCGGGGCTGAGCTCCAGAATCTGCGGCTGGCAAACTGGCAGCTTGCGCAGGCTAATTCCCAGATGTTAGCAGTAAGTTATCCCTGCAAGAAACTCCATTATCCCTGTTTTCCAACCGTGGACTTGAACATGTTCATCACGAGGCTAATCTCTGTCTTGAAATGTTTGCTTCGCAGGAGCTAAATCTTGGCAAAAATAGGGTAAGTTGGTGCTTCTTTGGTCAATCTTGACAACATGTGCTCACATTTTATAGAGAAAATTTTGATCATGACATTCTCAGATCTGATCAGCCAATGTTTTTCTTCTTATCTTTCTGAAGCTGAAATCGCTACAACATGAGCTTACCTGCTCCAGAGCTGCCCTCAAAGTAAAATCATCGGAACTTGAGGTATATCATATCATCTGATGCCAAATGTTCATGATGCTTCTGTTCATGTGCCCTGAACCGCGATGCCCCTAATGACAGGAGGCAAAGAAAGCGCTGAAGAGCAGCAGACTCCAGCAACAGAAGAGCGCGAACGAGACGGCACGCCACTTGGCTGCCGACAGAGCTGCAGCAGCTGCACAGCTCAAGGATGGAGACGCGGAGCCCGCTTCGGATGCGTCGCGTGCCGCCAGTGCCAAGAAGTCTACCTGCAACGCCAGCCGGAAGAGGCTGCTGAGATCTCGATGTAACAATGATATCCCTACCAGTATTTGACACATACATCTCTTCACATTTGTGGCCATGCTAACTGATTCTGATTGGCATGTTCTTTGCTAGCTCTGGGACCTGCGGTGGCGCCGACGAAGCTGGTGGCGGCGTCCAAGGAGAGGGAGAGCGCACAGAGGCGGTAAGTAACACCCACAAGCTCGTCAAAATCATCAAATGTTCGATCTGGGAGGAAACGCCGTTCAGCCACTGATTCTTGCTGTTTCTGCAGCAAGTCCATGAGAACGCCTCAGCCGAGTGGGCGCAGGGAAGACTTGTTCGAGATAGAGGACGTTCAGCTCACCGCCGGCGGTGGAGATGACAAGAAGGAGATGTCGTGGGAGCTGGATTCATCGGTGCAGTTCCCACGCAGGTCGTCGCTGGGGAGGCCGCTCCGGCGGGCCACAGAGAAGGTCACCTCCTACAAGGAGATGCCTGTCAACATTAAGCTTAGGAGGCCCTAAGCAGTAGCACAAGTTGGTTGCAGTTTTTTGCATCCAGTTAGATTATGTATAATGAGTTAACTTATTCTTTGCTGCCTTCTGCTTCTGCTTCTGCAGATGCGCAGCCAGCGTGTGTTTGGTGTGAAAAATCTGGATTGTAGTGTGAAAGAATGGTGTTGGCAAACAGATTCACTAATTTGTTCATCACTCTGAACTTCATAATTGGCAAAGAGACACGATGCAAAAAATTCATCTAGAACATCATCTGACAAAAATTCAGTACATCCACAATCTGATCATAACAGTCACCAAAAGTTGCAGGAGAAACGAGTACTAGAGAGCTTGGAAGATTCTCTAACACGAAATCTTTTGCTCATTTGGTGCTTGAAAACGAATTCAAGCCACTCTGAACTTCATAATTGGCAGAAGCGAAATGCTCTTTCACCAGTGCAAGAGCTCTCGCCCTATGAGATATTTCATTCTTTTCTGACTTGGGCATCTCAGCATACCTGTATTACATGCCCACCTGTCAGTACATAATTGCAAGTGATGCGTGAAAGCAATGGAAATCATCATGAAACTCACGTTTGTTCAAATCCATCTGGTTGGAATACAGGGTCCCATCCAAAATCAGCAGGGCCTCTGGCAGGTACAATTTTCCCCTGCACATGGAGAAGGAAATCTCAAACACGCTCGCTTGCATTTTTCTTACTAAAATATGGCGTCAGATCTTACTGTCCTTGCTGAAATAACGCACCAGAACAGATCAAAGTGCTATGATGTGTTTCTTTAACCAAGGTGCACATGAAGAAAGATAATCTAACAAGATAACAACCCCTCAAAAAAAATCTAACAAGATAACAGTGTTTCTCTGTGTTGAATGTAAAAACTACTTTACTCACTTATAAACAAAATACATCAAAAAATACAAGTTCCAAGGCATACAGGTTATAGAGGGATATGGCATACACATCATACTTCAGATGAAAATTCCAAGAAGTGACATCTTACTGCTGTTTTTCCAACAAATGTGATCGGTTCCTCCTCTGGTCCAAGAGCAAGCGAAAAGATGCACATAGCAAAAGCTGATTTGTCTTCATAAGCTATTAACAAATTGTTCAAACCTATAATTGCAGAAATAGTATGCATGAGTTCACCAAGTCAAACATTAGAAAGAACGAAACAAGAATTGAGTAGCCATATTACCTTCATGCCCAATCTTCTCTAGAAACCATTTTCTGTACATTCATGTGTGCAAACATCCAGATAAGGAACAAAGAGATTTGTTAGACTGGATATCTGAAAGCATTTTCTCAATAAGGTATAGTGGTGAAGGATGTTTATTATCTGTAACTTGGTAATAAGAAAATATGTTATAGTGCCTGGAGAAGAAAAGGACTTACATATAGGGCCCTGCAGCACAAAGAAAATTATATCATATAGAGCACATTGAATTCATTTAGGAAGTGAAAAGAAAGAACAATGCAAATCGGTTACCTGGCAAACCTTTGAGCGCATTGAAACATAGACAGGTGTCCTCGACAAGTACAGGGCCATTTATCTACTCAAAGAGGAATGCAGATTCATTAACAAGAGTTCAAACAACTTAAATAAAAATTCTCTGCATAATTATTCTAGTATTAGAAAAACATAGAGGTACCTGAGATGCAGCCATTCGGGCCTTCTCTTTAGATATGTCCTCTGGCTCACCTTGCAACTCAGGCACTGCGATATTTAACAGAGAATAATACCATCAATAAAAAAAAACAAGTTCTTCGGTGTTACTTTTTTTATGACTTCTTACTTCTCAAAACTGAAATCACATACTTAGAGGAACTTGCATGATTTCCATCAGAACCATATTTTGAAATTTGATATATCACTATTGCCTATTTAAAATGAGCACGCTTAGTCCATCCCCAGCTGAATTATTATATGTAGGGCATCAGGATCCTAATTCAAGTGTATGGGTCCAGATTCCAATTCCATCAGAGGGTTCGTCACTGCTATGGATCATAATATCTGGATTTTATACCTTAACTAGAATCCCAGAATGCAAATGCGATATCTTCACAATTATTAAAAATCTGGACTTCCTACCTCTCAGCCAGTAATAATACCAGAATACAATAGATAAATAATTACAGGCAATATGAAGACCACATGACAACAGTAACTAATCACATGAATCACAAGTCCACTGGCTATTGCATTCCCACCTGTTCCCTCCAAACATACCCCTAAACTGTTGCATAATTTTGGCATAGAAAGTCAGTGTGCTATTCCCCTAAACATTATCGATGCACATCGACACCATTTAAAGAAGGAAAAATAAGCGGAACAACAAGGGCACATGTCATCATCTGTCCTAAATTTGGGTTATAAGACACCCAAGATTTTGGGGGTGAATACTCCCTCCGTCCCAAAATTCTTGTCTTAGATTAGTCTAGATACGGATGTATCTAATACTAAAACGTGACTTGATACATCCGTATTTAGACAAATCTAAGACAAGAATTTTGGGATGGACGGAGTATTAAACATGGAAAACACATGGTTTTATCATTATCCGTGGAAACGTACGGTTCGATGAAGCTAAAACAGTAGGAGACAGTAACCGAAGCTGTGAAGCAACTATTCCTAATTCACAATTTTCAGCTACAACCAATTCCCCGTTATATGTTTGTTGTGCGCTAACTACAAAGCAAATTTTTATGATCCAGATAACAAAGTCAAATAGGAGTACCTACAGATTGGTGTTATCCTAGGGTTCGGGCACCATAAGAAGCCACGGTTACGCAGCCACGCCACTCCCATCAACCAGCAAGTCCTAGGCATCCTTACTCTAGCACTAAACCTTTCACTGATATGCTGCTACCTTGTACATACATAAATGGAGGAGAGGTAGAGGGGGTGGAAGAAAGAGCAGGAGCCAGCTTCAGCTTACAGTCGAGTTTGAGGGACTGGAAGGGGATGGAGGAGCCGAGAATCGCACGGACTTCCTCCAGCTTCTTGGCGTTGCCCGTCACGAAGGTCACCGCCTTCGGCAGCACTCGCGCCGCCGCCACCGCGCCCGACATGATGCGGTGTTGCGCGGTGCTCTGCTTCCGGCGTGAAACGGGAGAAAGGCTGCGCCCTGCGGATCCGAGGGTCCACGGCGACGGCGGCTGTCACTGGTTTTAGGGCCCCAATTAGACTTCTTTTCCCTTTTCTTCGTTTTAGCGGTTTTGCAAGTATAACACTCCTATATACTCCTAGATCCTTGGAGCAACTCCAATGGGACGACTCATTTCGTTCGCCCAACGCGCCGATCCAAATGGACGTATGTCCGTTTTTCGTCCGCGGGCGACCCATTCCCGACTTAATTTTAAGCCGGATTTGCGTCGGCGCGGACACGAGATGGACGCGCGTGCGCGTCTACTCCTTCCCCGGGCCCGCCGGTCGGTGACAGCCACCATCATTTTCCCCCATTTTTCACATAAACACTCCCGCCCGCGCGCGCTCCCGCCCCCCAACCAGCCATGGAGGACGCCATCGACCTCGATCTCGATGCCACCGCCGGCCTCGCCTCCCTCGCCTCGTCCGGCGTCGTTGCCCCCTCCGGGAAAGGCAAGCCTCGTGCCCCGCGCAAGACCGCCACTGCGACCAAGCCAAAGAAGGTGCTGACGCCCGAACAGCGGGTAAGGGAGTCGGCCAAGAGGAAGGGCCGGAGGCACGCCGCGGGCGCGAGGGATGAGGCCGCCCCGCAGGCCGCCGCCGTCGCCGCCGCGCAGCTGGAGTTCACCAACCCCCGCGTCGCGACGGCAAAGAAAGAGGCGCTCTACATGCTAGGACCTAGGGGTAAGCCCTAGCCAGCACAGCCTCGTCCAAGCCGCCGTCGCCGCCGCTAGCACCGGCTCGTCGGCGTTTCCTCGGATGGTGCTGCCCGACTCAACCGCGCGTCGGCTTGCAACCCGGTCCCCGGATTCCACGTCTACCCGCAGGCCTCCCGCCTCTCCGGGGAGTGCTCACCCGACGTGAGCGTGGTCGCGCCTTCCACGCCCGCGCCCGCGCCCATCGACCTCAACGCCACCTCGGTGGTCGGTGGCTTGTCATCCGGTGGCACGAGGAAACGCGCGCGGCAGACGCCGGCCGGCGGGCTCCCGGACGCTCGTAACCTGTTCGAGGAAATGCCGTCCGCCGTCAATGAGAACTACATGCAAAACCTCATCTTTGAGGATGGTGCGCCGGGCGATAGCTACGATCCCGAGGAGACACAAAGCCAGGACAGCCGCGGGGCATTCACGCCGGCCGCTGGCTATGATCCCGATCAGGCGGCCTTCATGTGTGATCAGGTCGGCATCGACCTGGACGGCTTCCCCCTCGACCACGAGTTCCCGGACGACTATGGGCTAGAGGAAGAGGACGAGTGCGACATCAAAGTGGAGCCTTTGTTCGAGGACGAGCTCGCCAACCAAGTCGCCGGTCCTAGCCGAAGCGCAAGAGCAAGCGCACGAAGGCGTACACAGCTGCCGAGGACAAGCTTCTTTACGAGTGTTGGCGAGACATTGGACAAGACCCAAAGATGGGCGCCGAGCAAAAGCATTCAACCTTTTGGACTCGTGTGCACCAAGAGTTTTCGTGAGCGCAAGAAGTTTTCACCTTACCAATTTGTGAGCACGCGCGGGTGGGTCTTCATTTCCAAGCGGTGGAGGGTGATCCAACAAGAGCGTCAAGGCCCGCCCCGTGAGCGGCATAGGCATGCAAGACATGGTATGATAGCGCCCTCTTTTGTGTCATCAAGATCATCCTTTTACGTCTTCATTTGCTATCACTTGCCCATATGCTTGCATGGAAACATTTTGTAGGCATTTCAAGCTTTGGAGGCATTCAAGGTTCAACACAATGGCAAGTGCTTCAACCTCTCCCATTGCTATCGGGTCATCAAGAACGAAGAGAAGTTCAAGGCACAATATGCCGCACTCAAGGCACGTGGGGGGAAGAAAGCCATGTAGGATGTTGGGGAGGACGAGCCGGCACGGCCGCGGGGGAAGACCAACTCCAAGAAGGAGGACAAGCTAGATGCGGCCACCAACGCCTTGATCGCAAGCATGGACGACATGATGAATAAGAAGGACTCAAGGGAGGAGGAGCGCCGGCGTTTCAAGGCGGAGCAAATGGATGCTTTCATGGAGATCCAAAGGAGGAGGCTTGATCTTGACGCCGAGAAGCAAGCCAAG
Organism: Triticum urartu; assembly: GCF_003073215.2. NCBI lineage: Eukaryota > Viridiplantae > Streptophyta > Magnoliopsida > Poales > Poaceae > Triticum > Triticum urartu. The sequence continues at coordinate 291,347,874 of NC_053022.1, forward strand.
ATGTTCGAGCTCGAGGGGGAAAGGCAAGCCAAGATGCTAGAGATCGAGGCCGCCAACGCCAAGACCAAGGCGAAAGAAGTGGCTCTTGTGAGCATGATGACCGAGGTGGAGATCATGAAGGTGGATCTCAACACTATGTCGCCAAGGAAGAGGCCGTGGTTCAAGAAGATGCTGGCCAACATGCTCAAGTTCGACGACGAGTGATCTATGGCGGCGAGGGTCATCTTTTTTGTATGCCAGCAGGTGTGCCGGCATGACCACGGGAGCCGCGATGACGTGATCAAACTCAAGTCTTACCCTTTTTTATGTGGTGACATGTGTACTGGCCGGTTGGCGAGTGCGCCAGCATGAACTTTGGTGATATTTTCTAAAGCCGACATTGTATGCCGGCGCTGGCATGGTGCCGGCATGAGACATGGCCACTGGCATGATCGACCGTAGGCCCTTTTTATTTAAAAGTTGAATGCGGGCATGAAATGGGTCGGCGCGTTGGGCGCACTGCCGACCCAAATGCAAAACTGGGCGGACGCCGGACGGGCGGTCGACCCAAACGGACAAGACAAAAAGCGGACGAATGTGTCGTCCGTTTGGGTCGGCCCATTGTAGTTGCTCTTACTATCTTTATTGTTTTCTGAACACACTAGTACAGACGCAAGCGCTTATATACACGCACATACACTCATCCTTATGAACACACACGCACATCCTACCCATATGAGCACCTCCGAAAGACTGAGCCGACACATCATCTTGAAATTTACGAAGTCATCATAGGCATCTCGTCATCGACGGGAACGGCTCCTCCCACTGAATGCGCATCACCGAAAATCCTGAAATAAATCCAGGAATAAACGCGAGCATTAGGACTTGAACCCTGATGGGCTGGAATACCACACCCTCTAACCATCCAACCATAGGTTGGTTCGCACTATCATTATTATTTTAATATGCACACATGTCATACCATCACAGACCCGTCACAATATGTATGGAAAAAAGTTTTTTATTATTGTTTTATCCCATGCACACATCCTACCTCACCACACATGCCTCCTCATTGAAGTTTCACTCAGCATGCATGGAAAAATCTATTAGTATGCCACTTATATTCAATAATTTTTTCAACTACACAATAATCAAATACAATATATACAATGTATTGTTAGTTTTAGTACATATATTATAAATTCAACTATTCATGTTTCATGCAATCGCTTGATAAACATTGCAATCAATTACGCAGTAACATGTGGGATATTCTTTAGTTTAAGAATTAGGTATGTCTGCTTTCTAGGATGTGTCTAGATATGCTCTAGTTATTGCACATCGAAATAACTCTTTTTTCTAACCAAATGCATCCGATTACATTATTACGTGAACTCGCTTGTCAGTAAAGCTTCTACATCAAGGATTATATTATCTGCCATTAACACTTCATACAAAATCATGTAACATCCCATACCTGCTGATACATGAGTTGCTCTATTACCGTTCCTATTTGCAAAGTTGAAACTGAACTGATTGAAGTTTTGGTTCATGAACATTTTTAGTTCCGCTAGTGTCATGCAGACAACTGATTGATCATGTTCTTTTTGCTCTACACCTTGTTTTAATAACATGGAGCCAGTTTCAAAGCAGATAGCAATGATTTCTAGCTGGGCATCATGAGTAGATGACGATATTTCAACATGAAGTGTGGGCTCTATTTGACACTGGGATCCTCTCCGGATCCATATGGCAGTCGTGCGATAGGGTGACATCGGGGTATGGGAGAGGCACGCGGTTCTACCAGTGCCACTCCACCTGGTGCATTGGCACGTTGACGCACTGCCTCGGTCGGCGAGCTGGCGCCGGTGGAGGCGGAGGGAGCTCAGGCGGAAAAGGGATGGCGGGGGCCTTGCCCTTGGCTTTGCTGCTGCTGGCACCGGAGAAGAGCCCCATCTGGCTTGACTAGGGTGGCTAGGGTTGCGGCAGGGAAGTGAGATGGGGACGGGAGCTTTCTGGAAGCGGAAGAGGACGCCCCTGATACGTCCATTTTGCATCATGCTTTTATATCGATATTTATTGCATTATGGGCTGTTATTACACATTATGTCACAATACTTATGCCTTTTCTCTCTTATTTTACAAGGTTTACGTGAAGAGGGAGAATGCCGGCAGCTGGAATTATGGGCTGGAAAAGGAGCAAATATTAGAGACCTATTCTGCACAACTCCAAAAGTTTTGAAACTCCACGACAGTCAGTTTTGGAATATATTAAAAATACTGGGTGAAGAAAGCACCAAAGGGGCCCACCCACTGTCCATGAGGGTGGAGGGCGCGTCCCCCTGCCTCGTGGGCCACCTGGAAGCCCCTCAATGCCCATCTTCTGGTATAAGGTGTCTTTTTCCCTGGAAAAAAATCAGAAGGAAGCTTTTGGGACGAAGCGCCTCCGTCTCGAGGCGGAACCTTGGCAGAACCAATCTAGGGCTCCGGCGGAGCTGTTCTGCCGGGGAAACATCCCTCCGGGAGGGGGAAATCGTCACCATCGTCATCACCATCGATCCTCTCATCGGGAGGGGGTCAATCTCCATCAACATCTTCACCAGCATCATCTCCTCTCAAAACCTAGTTCATCTCTTGTATCCGATCTTTGTCTCAAAACCTCAGATTGGTACTTGTGGGTTGCTAGTAGTGTTGATTACTCCTTGTAGTTTATGCTAGTTGGTTTATTCGGTGGAAGAATATATGTTTAGATCCTTTATGCACATTAATACCCCTCTGATTATGAACATGAATATAATTTGTGAGTAGTTACGTTTGTTCCTGAGGACATGGGAGAAGTCTTGTTATAAGTAGTCATGTGAATTTGGTATTCGTTCGATATTTTGATGAGATGTATGTTGTCTTTCCTCTAGTGGTGTTATGTGAATGTCGACTACATGAAACTTCACCATTGTTTGGGCCTAGGGGAAGGCATTGGGAAGTAATAAGTAGATGATGGGTTGCCAGAGTGACAGAAGTTTAAACCCTAGTTTGTGCGTTGCTTTGTAAGGGGCTGATTTGGATCCATATGTTTCATGCTATGATTAGGTTTACCTTAATTCTTCTTTCATAGTTGCGGATGCTTGCGAGGGGGGTTAATCATAAGTGGGATGCTTGTCCAAGTAAGGGCGGTACCCAAGCACCGGTTCACCCACATATCAAATTATCAAAGTAGCGAACGCGAATCATATGAGAATGATGAAAACTAGCTTGACGACAATTCCGATGTGTCCTTAGGAGCGCTTTCCTTTATATAAGAGTTTGTCCAGGCTTGTCCTTTGCTACAAAAAGGATTGGGCCACCTTGTTTACTTTTGTTACTTGTTACCCGTTACAAATTACCTTATCACAAAACTATTTGTTCCCGATAATTTCAGTGCTTGCAGAGAATACCTTACTGAAAACTGCTTGTCATTTCCTTCTGCTCCTCGTTGGGTTCAACACTTTTTCTTATCGAAAGGACTATGATAGATCCCCTATACTTGTGGATCATCAGCCCCCCCCCCTCGCACGATAGGCTTAAAAAGGACGACCGTCGTCACTGACACGTGAGCCCGAGGTGGGCGGTCTGCTGGGGAACGTGGTATTTCAAAAAAAATCCTATGTTCACACAAGATCTAACTAGGAGATGCATAGCAACGAGAGGGGAGAGTGTGTCCACGTACCCTCATAGACCGAAAGCGAAAGCGTTTAGTAACGCGGTTGATGTAGTCGAACGTCTTCACGATCCAACCGATCCAAGTACCGAATGTACGGCACCTCCGTGTTCAGCACACATTCAGCATGATGACGTCCCTCGAGCTCTTGATCCAGTTGAGGATGAAGGAGAGTTCCGTCAGCACGACGACATGGTGACGGTGTTGATGATGTGATCCGCGCAGGGATTCGCCTAAGCGCTACGACAATATGACTGAGGTGGTAAACTGTGGAGGGGGCACCCACACGGCTGAGGAACAATTGATGTGCTTTGGGGTGCCCCCTGCCCCCGTATATAAAGGAGGGGAGGAGGAGGCCGGCCCCCTAGAGGCTCGCCATGTAACGCCCCGGACATACCCGCCGGTGGTCGTCACTCCTGGCGGGATCTAGACTGGCCCCACAGATCAATACTAGTCTTTTCTGCGCACTTTGTCCTCACTCGTGCGCACCCGGGAGCAACTTCCCGGTCGGTCACCCATCCTGACACTACTCCAAGCTGAGCACGCTTAACTTTGGAGTTCTGTCCGAATGGGCTCCCGGAAAAGAAGGAATTCCTTATTGATATGAGTAGTCTATCATCCCTAATAAGCCAGGCTATCACATACACCCCCACTCAGAGGAACCGACGTCCTCGTCGGGCCACAGGAACGTTCCCTCTTGGCACAAACGTCTGTGCTTCCAGTCCGGTACATGTGACATGCCGGGTGCCATGACGGGTCACAAACGTCATGAACAACATGACCACGCACCTGTCCGCAACCATCCGTGTAACCGCGAAGGTCGGCTCTGATACCAACTTGAAACGCCCCAGACATACCCGCCGGTGGTCGTCACTCCTGGCGGGATCTAGACTGGCCCCACAGATCAATACTAGTCTTTTTCTGCGCACTTTGTCCTCACTCGTGCGCACCCGGGAGCAACTTCCCGGTCGGTCATCCATCCTGACACTACTCCAAGCTGAGTACGCTTAACTTTGGAGTTCTGTCCGAATGGGCTCCCGGAAAAGAAGTAATTCCTTACTGATATGAGTAGTCTATCATCCCTAATAAGCCAGGCTATCACCAAGTGTGGGGAGTCCTACTAGGACTCCCAAGTCCTAGTAGGATTCCCCTTTCCTTTTCGGAGTAGGAAAGAAGGAAAGGGGGAGGTAGTAGGAAAGGGCAAGCACTACAAAAAAAGACACATCCGTGACATTTTGGGCCAAACGAAATTTTTTTCTGTCATACTTATGACACTTCTATGATAATGATTGTGACAAAACATGGTGTCATCATAGATGTGGTGGGGTCCTACTTCTATGACAAAAAATCATGACAGAAAATGGGCATTTTGTCCTGGGCGGGCTGGAGGCGCAGCTGCATGACATTCTTTGGGCCGTCCATGACGAAAAAACAGTGGTAGAAGCGAGGGCGAGGAAAATATCGGGGTGTTCCCGGTTACGGTGGGTGGTCGGGGCCGAGCGATTCGTGTTTCTCTCTGAAAGCACAAGTGCTCCCTGGGTGATTTTGATAATTAATGACAACATATCTCTTGTTGGACTAATACTTTTACCTAGTATGTTTCAGACAAGTTCAACAAATTAAGTGGCATGGACTAAAGGATGTGGAACCCCTTCAAGATGCTAAGGACAAAGGATTGGCTCAAGCTTCAAGATCAAGACTCTACATTTTCTATTTTAGTGATCCAAGATCACACTGAGTCTATAGGAAAAGCCAATACTATCAAGGAGGGATGAGGTGTTGCTTAATGGCTTGCTTGCTCAAAGTGCTTAGTGATATGCTCCAAAACCCTCAACTACCTTCCCACATCCACATATGACCTAAACCAAAAGTCCAACTCGGCCCCACCGATTCTTTCTATCCGGAGCCACCGAGTTCAGTTGACATAGCCACTGCCAGGAACCCTAATCAGTTTGGTCTCACTGACGGGATCTCGGTCTCACCGAGATGGGCTTGCAAACTCTCTGTTACCTATTGCAATATTTTCGGTGCCACCGAGATATGAAATCGGCCCCACCGAGTTTGCTTGGCCAACTCTCTGTTTCACTTATTACCCAAATCAGTCCCACCGAGTTTGAGTAATCGGTCAAACCGAGTTTTGGATTTACCCCAACCCTAGCACATCGGTCCCACCGAGTTGATCCAGTCGGTCCCACCGAAAACCCTAATGGTCACTAGATTTGCTGAATCGGTCCGACCGAGTTTATCAATTCGGTCCCACCAAGATTGGCAGGTTGTGTGTAACGGTTAGATTTTGTGTGGAGGCTATATATACCCCTCCACCCACTCTTCATTCATGGAGAGAGCCATCAGAACATACCTACACTTCCAATACACATTTTCTGAGAGAGAACCACCTACTCATGTGTTGAGGCCAAGATATTCCATTCCTACCATATGAATCTTGATCTCTAGCCTTCCGAAGTTGCTTTCCACTCAAATCTTCTTTCCACCAAACTCATATCCCGTGAGAGAGAGTTGACTGTTGGGGAGACTATCATTTGAAGCACAAGAGCAAGGAGTTCATCATCAACACACCATTTGTTACTTCTTGGAGAGTGGTGTCTCCTAGATTGGCTAGGTGTCACTTGGGAGCCTCCGACAAAGATTATGGAGTTGAACCAAGGAGTTTGTAAGGCCAAGGAGATCGCCTACTTCGTGAAGATCTACCGCTAGTGAGGCAAGTCCTTCGTGGGCGATGGCCATGATGGGATAGACAAGGTTGCTTCTTCATGGACCCTTCGTGGGTGGAGCTCTCCGTGGACTCGCGCAACCGTTACCCTTCGTGGGTTGAAGTCTCCATCAACGTGGATGTACGATAGCACCACCTATCGGAACCACGACAAAAACATCCGCGTCTCCAATTGCGTTTGAATTCTCCAAACCCTTCCCTTTACATTCTTGCAAGTTGCATGCTTTACTTTCCTCTGCTCATATACTCTTTGCATGCTTGCTTGATATGTATTGTGTTTGTTAAACTTGTGCCAAAACTCCACTTCAACTTAAATAAATTAAAAACTGTAACTTTTAGCACTTAGTGTCTAATCACCCCCCCTCTAGACACCTCTTCTCGATCCTTTTAATTGGCATCAGAGCTTTGGTCTCCATTGCCTTGGTTTAAACACCATTGGAGGAAGATGGATGAGTCTACTTTGGGGAGTCTTAGACATAGAGTGCCTATTCTTGATGGAGAATATTTTCATGTGTGGAAAAATGAAATGCTTGAGATTTTCAATGAATATCACTTGAACAAGTATATTGCTAGCCCTTGTGCACCTCATGTTGATCCCATGCATCCTACCCTTGATGAGTCAATTGACATGATTCGCAATCTTAGAACTGTTAATCTTATCACTAGAGGCTTGCCTAGAAACTTGATTGGATGTTTGCCTACTCTTAAGTGTGCCTACACCATATGGAAATTTCTTGAGGAACTCTTTCCAAATCATTCCTTGAAAGATCTAGATGAAATCCTCCATAAGTCTATTGCCTTGATTAAGATGAGTTCCAATGATCCCAAATTTGGTGACTGCTTATTTGAGCTTACTAATCTTACGAGTGCCAAAGGAGATGTTGGAATCATTAGCAATATCATTTCCAGAGCTATTAGAATTCATAAAGATAACTATAGAAATGATCATTTATCTAATGAATTACCCTCTCTAGGAATTGATCAATCACAAGATGATGTTGAACATGGATACTCTGATGAGGATGATGATGATAGTGACTATGATCTCGATGATGCGATGAGACACGTTGGTCTTATGGCAAATCTTCGCGGCTACATGGCTAGAGGAAAGGAATGGGTCCTTGATAGTGGATGTACTGATCATATGACCGGAGATAAAGACATGTTCCGTGAGCTTGCTGGAAACGACGGCCCTCGAAAGTATGTCACTTTTGGTGATAATTCAAAGGGTAAGGTGGTTGGCCTTGGTAAGGTGGCCATCTCACATGATAGCTCCATACAAAATGTCATGCTCGTTGAATCTCTTGGCTACAACTTACTTTCAGTATCTAGACTTGCTGATTTTGGTTTCAATGTCCTATTTACTGAAGTAGACTGCCAAGTGTTTCGTAGAGATAATCATAAAATGGTCTTTACCGGTATACGTAGAGGAGATCTTTACATTGTTGATTTCACTAAAAAAGGCTCAACCTAGAACTTGCTTAATTGTTAAATCTTCTAAAGGCTGGTTGTGGCATAGAAGGCTAGGCCATGTGGGCATGCGAAACCTTGACAAACTCATTAAAGGAAATCATATCCTTGGCGTTAATGATGTCATATTTGACAAGGATAGACTTTGTAGTGCTTGTCAAGCAGGGAAACAAGTTGGAGGAAGTCATCGCGCTAAGAACATCATGACCACAAGAAGACCACTCGAGCTACTTCACATGGATATCTTTGGTCCAAACGCCTACAAGAGTCTCGGTGGTAACTCATTTGGTCTGGTCATAGTTGATGATTTTTCAAGATTTATGTGGGTGTTCTTTCTTGATGACAAATCGCAGGTCCAAAAGATCTTCAAAAACTTTTCTATGAAGGCCCAAAATCAATTTGACGTGAAGATCAAGAAGGTTCGGAGCGACAATGGAATAGAGTTCAAGAACGCGAATGTAGATACCTTTCTTGACGAAGAAGGGATCGCACATGAGTTCTCGGCTACGTACACACCTCAACAAAATGGAGTCGTTGAGAGGAAGAACCGTACTCTTATCGAGATGGCAAGAACGATGCTTGATGAGTACAAGACGCCAAAACACTTTTGGGCGGAAGCGGTTGAGACAGCTTGTCATGCAACAAATCGCTTGTATCTTCACAAGCTACTCGGCAAGACGACATACGAGCTCCTCACCGGTAACAAACCCCAAGTTGGATACTTTCGAGTATTCGGCTCAAAGTGCTACATTCTTGATAAGCATCGTCATTCTAAATTTGCTCCTAAGTCTCATGAAGGTTTCCTACTTGGTTATGGCTCAAACTCTCACACATACCGTGTCTACAACAATTTCACCCGAAAGGTTGAAGAAACGGTAGATGTGAAGTTTGATGAATCTAACGGCTCGCAAGTAGAGCAATTGCCAATTGATGTAGGAGACAAAGATCCCTCGGAAGCAATCCAAGACTTGTCTATTGGCAAGATTCGTCCAATGGAGGTAAAGGAGAGTACCTCGTCCGTCCAAGTGGAAGCTTCTACCTCACGACAAGGTGACCCAAGAGTTGATACGGAAGCATCCATGAGTGGGACACACCAAGATGAAGAAAATGAGGAAGTGCACCAAGACGAACATCAACAACCTCCTTCTCCACCACGACAAGAGAACGACAACGCTAACAATGAAGAAGGCCAAGAAGAAGAACAATATGAAGAAGATGTTCAACCAAGACCCAAGCAAAAGCTTTCACGAGTTCGAGCAAGAATTGCTAAAGATCATCCCGTGGAGCAAATCTATAATGATATCCAAACCAGAAGAATCACTCGCTCAAAAACTCGTTTAGCTAACTTTTGTGAACACTTTTCATTCATCTCTCGCATTGAACCTATGAAGGTTGAAGAAGCATTGGAAGATCCGGATTGGATAAACGCTATGCATGAAGAGCTACACAACTTTGAGAGAATCGAGTGTGGACATTGGTTGAAAAGCCCGACAACAACCACAACATCATCGGTACCAAATGGGTGTTTCGCAACAAGCAAGATGAAGATGGACAAGTGGTTCACAACAAAGCACGTCTCGTCTCCCAAGGCTACACACAAGTCGAAGGTATGGACTATGGTGAGACATATGCTCCCGTTGCTAGACTTGAGTCCATTCGCATCTTACTTGCTTATGCTAATCACCATGATATCACCTTGTATCAAATGGACATTAAAAGTGCTTTTCTAAATGGTGAAATAGAGGAGGAAGTTTATGTTAAGCAACCTCCCGGATTTGTCAATCCTAATAAACCTAATCATGTCTACAAACTTCACAAAGCCCTTTATGGTCTTAAACAAGCTCCTAGAGCATGGTATAAATGCTTGACCAAGTTCCTTATTGAAAAAGGCTTTGAAATTGGAAAAATAGATTCTAATCTTTTTACTAAAAGGGTTAATGGAGAACTATTTGTATGCCAAATTTATGTTGATGATATTATATTTGGATCAACTAACCCTCATTTTAGTGAAAAGTTTGGGAAGCTAATGTCGGAGAAGTTTGAGATGTCTATGATGAGTGAACTCAAATTCTTTCTTGGTTTGCAAATCAAGCAAACTAAGGAAGGCACCTTTGTCTCTCAAACGAAGTACACCAAGGACTTATTCAAGAAGTTCAATATGCAAGAATGCAAAGGTATGACTACACCCATGCCTACTAGTGGACATCTTGATTTGACCAAAGATGGTGAACCGGTTGATCAAAAAGTTTACCGCTCTATGATTGGTTCATTGTTATATCTATGTGCTTCACGTCCCGATATCATGCTAAGTGTGTGCATGTGTGCACGATATCAAGCTGCTCCTAAGGAATGTCATCTTAAGGCCATGAAAAGGATAGGGAGATACTTAATACATACACTAAATTTTGGCATTTGGTATCCCAAGAGGGCTTCCTTTGATCTTGTTGGCTACTCCGACTCGGACTATGCCGGTGACAAGGTTGATGGAAAGTCCACTTCGGGTACTTATCAATTCCTTGGTAGATCTCTTGTGTCTTGGTCTTCCAAGAAACAAAACTCGGTATCCTTATCCACCGCCGAAGCGGAATACATTGCCGCTGGTTCATGTTGTGCTCAATTACTTTGGATGACACAAACTCTTAAAGATTATGGGATATATGTGAAACATGTTCCATTACTTTGTGACAATGAAAGTGCTATCAAGATTGCTCACAATCCCGTGCAACACTCTCGAACTAAGCATATTGAAGTTCGTCATCATTTCATTCGAGATCATGTTGCTAAGGGTGACATAAACCTTAAGCATGTTCGCACCGATAAGCAATTAGCGGATATATTCACTAAACCACTTGATGAGAAAGTGTTTTGCAGGTTAAGAGGTGAGTTTAACATCATTGATGCTTCAAACTTGGAGCAGGAACTCCATTGGATACATGCAAGACTTGAGCTTATGACTAATCCTTGATATTTCTCTTGTGATGATAATCTTATGTCTTGGATATATTTGCACCTTGCATGTTATCTAACCCTTGTAGGTACTTGGATGAATCTAACTCTATGAGATTTCAACTCACTCACACCTTGATCAATCTCTACATCACCAAGTCTCTACACAATGTTGATTGATGACAAGGAAGCACGAAACCTTTCAAACATATCCTTTGACAAATTCTATGTTGAGTTTCATGATTGTCATGTTGGATACACAAGTGCTCTTCCTTGCGAAAACTAACCCATGTAGGTAGATGAACTCAAAATCCAAAGGGTTCTCCCAACTCCTGATGGGCTACATCAACCTTGAGCAACCCACACAAGTTCTACTACATGATCAAGATCAACACCGCGACCCAAGGTATGTTATTCCATCTTAGAGTAGCTTTACTCCAAGTCACGAGTCAAAGCAACTCGACAAGATGTGAATACATCAAGATACTTAAAAGAAAAATGGTAACCCCATTTTGAGCTTAAACGATGAGTCCGACCTATGATCAAGTGATCTCACTTGACTCCTAAGTCAATGTACTCTAACATAGGTGACTTTGTCACCGCCCAACTCTAGATGAAGTTCTCTTGTGTTCTTTTCTGTGTTCTTGCATTTGTCTCATGCATATTTGTTTCCCCTTTCAAACTTCATCTAGACCTTTTAGTTTCTTTTCTTTGTTCTTTGTTCTGCATTTTCTGCATCCAATTCATTGCAAATCTTTGTGAGATCTTATTTGTCTAGTGAGCTGAGGTGACAAGTGTTTTTCTCTGTGATGAACTCGGTCCCACCGGTTTCATGTTTCCGGTCTAACCAAAGATTTTTGGAGCAACCGAAGCATACAACTCGGTGACACCGATTTCACTACAGGAGAAACATTTTGCCATTTATTCCTGCTTTATTCTTGATCCAGCTCCACTCAATGAATCTTGTCCTCTGCAAGCATCAAATTTACCTTAATGCTTTGTACTGTGATTCAAGGACCAAACCCATTCACAACAAATTCCATAAGGCCCTTCTTGGAAATTGATGTCAAAGGGGGAGAGAGAGATCACATCAAAGCTTAATCATATCTCTAGGGGGCAAGTCTCTAGGGGGAGGGAATACTCCAGGAAAGAGTAATCTTCAAGGATCCCAGATGCTTGATGTTCAAGAGGAGAGATGCCACATGTCTTCTTGGGGGAAAGACATGTTCATATGTGCTTATTTGCATTAGCTCTGTTCATTTGTTCTTTGAGCTCTGTTTTTCTGTTCCCTATCTTCTCCCAGTATCCCATGCTAGATTCAGGGGGAGCAAGACATCCAAGGGAAAGAAAATTCTTAAATTCATTAAATATCTTTCTCTTTGGGGACATGTCAATATCTATCGTGGTACTCTGTACTCACTCTACATGTCATCCCAGTCTTGGTACTCTTGTGGTTTCTTTTGTTTGCTCTAGCTAGTGGGTGCATCTGTGTTATATAACCTTGTTTACGCATGCTCATCCCATCCTAGCCAACTCAAGACCACAAGGTAAGTATATGCATCATAGTCATGTGTATGAGAAATTCTTGCTGATGTACATACTATTTGCAAGAAGTACTCATGGGCATGAAGGTACATTTCCCATATTCATATCTTTTGCCCTGATGCATATAGCCAAGATACATGTAACACATTGCTACTCTGTCATGGCTATGCTCTCACATGCTTCTATATTCCATATTCACATGTTTGCATACATGTAGGGGGAGCCTATGCTTGTTACATGTCTTTCCAAAGCTTTACTTGCTATTCTCTATATCTTTATCTAAAGCTTTGATGTATGTTGCCATCAATTACCAAAAAGGGGGAGATTGAAAGCACAAGTGCTCCCTGGGTGATTTTGATAATTAATGACAACATATCTCTTGTTGGACTAATACTTTTACCTAGTATGTTTCAGACAAGTTCAACAAATTAAGTGGCATGGACTAAAGGATGTGGAAACCCTTCAAGATGCTAAGGACAAAGGATTGGCTCAAGCTTCAAGATCAAGACTCTACATTTTCTATTTTAGTGATCCAAGATCACATTGAGTCTATAGGAAAAGCCAATACTATCAAGGAGGGATGAGGTGTTGCTTAATGGCTTGCTTGATCAAAGTGCTCAGTGATATGCTCCAAAACCCTCAACTACCTTACCACATCCACATATGACCTAAACCAAAAGTCCAACTCGGCCCCACAGATTCTTTCTATCCGGAGCCACCGAGTTCAGTTGACATAGCCACTGCCAGAAACCCTAATCAGTTCGGTCTCACCGATGGGATCTCGGTCTCACCGATATGGGCTTGCAAACTCTCTGTTACCTATTGCAATATTTTCGGTGCCACCGAGATATGCAATCGGCCCCACCGAGTTTGCTTGGCCAACTCTCTGTTTCACTTATTACCCAAATCGGTCCCACCGAGTTTGAGTAATCGGTCAAACCGAGTTTTGGATTTACCCCAACCCTAGCACATCGGTCCCACCGAGTTGATCCAGTCGGTCCCACCGAAAACCCTAATGGTCACTAGATTTGCTGAATTGGTCCGACCGAGTTTATCGATTCGGTCCCACCAAGATTGGCAAGTTTTGTGTAACGGTTAGATTTTGTGTGGAGGCTATATATACCCCTCCACCCACTCTTCATTCGTGGAGAGAGCCATCAGAACATACCTACACTTCCAATACACATTTTCTGAGAGAGAACCACCTACTCATGTGTTGAGGCCAAGATATTCCATTCCTACCATATGAATCTTGATCTCTAGCCTTCCCAAGTTGCTTTCCACTCAAATCTTCTTTCCACCAAACTCATATCCCATGAGAAAGAGTTGAGTGTTGGGGAGACTATCATTTGAAGCACAAGAGCAAGGAGTTCATCATCAACATACCGTTTGTTATTTCTTGGAGAGTGGTGTCTCCTAGATTGGCTAGGTGTCACTTGGGAGCCTCCGACAAAGATTGTGGAGTTGAACCAAGGAGTTTGTAAGGGCAAGGAGATCGCCTACTTCGTGAAGATCTATCGCTAGTGAGGCAAGTCCTTCGTGGGCGATGGCCATGATGGGATAGACAAGGTTGCTTCTTCGTGGACCCTTCATGGGTGGAGCCCTCCGTGGACTCGCGCAACCGTTACCCTTCATGGGTTGAAGTCTCCATCAACGTGGATGTACGATAGCACCACCTATCGGAACCATGACAAAAACATCTGTGTCTCCAATTGCGTTTGAATTCTCCAAACCCTTCCCTTTTACATTCTTGCAAGTTGCATGCTTTACTTTCCGCTGCTCATATACTCTTTGCATGCTTGCTTGATATGTATTGTGTTTGTTAAACTTGTGCCAAAACTCCACTTCAACTTAAAGAAATTAAAAAGTGCAACTTTTAGCACTTAGTGTCTAATCACCCCCTCTAGACACCTCTTCTCGATACTTTCACTCTCGTACACGCACGCGTGTGGGTGCGAGGCGTTGGGCTCTAACCGAACCCGAGCGGTTGCACTGCAGGCTACGCGTTACTGAACCCGAGCGATCGATCGATGGCTGTTAACTGAACCCGATCGAGCGATTCCTTCGCTACTGCTGCTAACTGAAGCCGATCGATGCTGCCTCTGGATGAACAGTGAGCGTTGCTGGGGGGTTTGGATGAATAGTTCCTGATGGAGGTGGATGAACAGGACCCCGTGGTGTTGCCTCTGGATGAACAGGACCCCGATCGATCGAGCCGGTTGGGGCTGGATGAACAGGACCCCGTGGAGGGCTGGATGAACAGGACCACCCCGTGGAGGGCTGGATGAACAGTAGATGGTGGAGGGCTCGATGAACAGTAGCCTGTGGAGGGGTGGTTGAACATGATCCCGTGGAGAGGGCTGGTTGAATAGTAGCCGGTGGAGTAGCGCGCGGTGGAGGCTGGATGAACAGGAGCCCGTGGGTGAAAAGTCACAGGTGGAGGCTGGAGGAGGTCGACGGTGGATGAACAGTAGCCCGTGGAGGCTGGAGGGGCTCGATGGTGGAGATGAACAGTATCTCGTGGAGTCTCGTTTTGCGGTACGCCACACCCCTCTCGATGAATAGGACCCCCGTTTCGACCTAGCGCTCCAACACAAGTGTGTTTCCTCCGTTTTATGGTACGCCACACCCCTCCCGATCAACAGGACCCCCGTTTCGACCGTAGGAGGTTCGTTTCCTTCATTTTGCGGTACGCCAGACCCCTCCCGATGAATAGGATCCCGTTTCGACCGTGGCCGGTTGAACACAAGGTCATTTCCTCCGTTCCACGGTACGCCAGGCCTCGTTTCCATTGGCTGTTCCGTCCAAGCCCTCCTGATGAACACGACGACGCATTCCGTTCCGACCCAACCGGTTGGCTCCCCATGAACACGGAGACGATGCAGTTTCTCCGTTCCGACCCAGCCATGTACACGAGCCCTAGCCGTACGTATGCGCGAGTAGGTGTTCAAGACCCTTCCCGAATGTACGTATGTGGCCGTATTTTCTTTTCTTGCACACTGGTCGCTGTACGTACGTGTACATGCTACGGGCGCGCCTCTACTACGACACGTGTGCGCCTCTACATCGACCAGTATGTATGTACACATTCGCGACCAGAATGACAATGCTACGTACGCTTCGACCAGGTGGGTCCCGACTGTCAGGCACTTCCTTGCGTGCGAAGATGTAGCTGGTGGGTCCCAGCAGTCAAGGGGGCGAATTGTTTTTTTCGGACGCACTTCCTTGCGTGCGAAGATGTAGCTGGTAGGTCCCAGCAGTCAGGGGGAACGTTTTTTTTTTGCAAAATACAGTTGCCCGTCTGGTGGGTCCCTGCTGTCAGGTGGAGGAATAATTATTTTGCGCGTAATAAGGAGGCACTTCCTTGCTGCGGCCGTGGACCCAGCTGTCAGCCTCTCCACGTACGGTCCATGTCCGATGGAAGTTGTTCCTTGACCATGTTGACCATGCCGCGCCGAGAGCACCAGGGCGGTGGGCGACGGCGAGGCCTAGGAAGGGGACGACACGGAGCCGAGGAAGACACGATAGTGGAAGCCCGTGCGGAGAGGAGTACGTGGGTTCACTGGTTCGGTTGCGGTGTGAGGCTGCCATCGCTGCAGGGCCTGGCCAGCGGTGGGAATAGTAGGGGGCGGTGAGGCCTCCGCGGCAGCACAACCGGCCACGGGAGGCAGGAGCATGCGGCACGACCGGCGCTGCTTTGGGCGGTTGGAGCAAGAAGACCAGAGATTGAAGAAGCACTACGGCCGTTGGATGGACATTGTACGGTCACTGGAGCTAGAATCGTTCATATTGACTAAGTTGACAAAGCACTCCGTCCCGTCAACTTAGTAGGTTCACAAGTCAGCCACCCACCAAGATGGGTCCCAACTAGCAGGGGGAGTATTCATTTTTTTGTGTGTAATAAGGAGGCACTTCTGGTGGGTCCAAGCTGACAGCGCGGGAACGTTTTTTCGCGAAATACGGTGGCCTGTCCGGTGGGTCCCAACAGTCAGGGGGGAAACAATTTTTTCGCCAAATACGGTGGCCCGTCCGGTGGGTCCCTGCTGTCAGGTGGAGGAATAATTATTTTCCGCGTAATAAGGAGGCACTTCCTTGCGGCTACCATGGACCCAGCTGTCAGCCTCTCCACGCTCAGTACTCTTCTGATGGAAGTCATTCCTTGACCACGTTGACCACGCCGCGCCGAGAGCACCAGGGCGGCGGACGACGGCGAGGCCTAGGAAGGGGACGACACGGAGCCGGGGAAGACGCGATAGTGGATGCCCATGCGTAGAGGAGTATGAGGGTTCGCTGGTTCGCTACGGTGTGAGGCTGCCGTCGCCGCAGAATAACAGGGGGTGTGGGTGAGTAGAGGGATGGCCTGGCCAGCGGTGGGAGTAGTAGGGGCGTTGAGGTCTCCGCGGCATCGCAGCCGGCCACGGGAGGTAGGAGCACGAGGCACGACCGACGCTGCTTTGGGCGGCTGGAGCAAGAAGACCAGAGGTTGAAGAAGCACTACAGCCGTTGGATGGACATCGTACGGTCACTCGAGCTAGAATCATTCATATTGACTAAGTTGACAAAGCCCTCCATCCCGCCAACTTAATTGGCCCACAAGTCAGCCTCCCACTATTGTGGGTCCTAGATAGCAGGGGGTATTCATTTTTTTGTGCGTAATAAGGAGGCACTTCCTTGCGTGCGAAGATATAGCTGATGGGTCCGACCTGTCAGCGGTGGGAACATTTTTCGCGAAATACAGAGGCCCTTCCGGTGGGTCCCAGCTGTCAGGTGGAGGAATCATTATTTTGCACGTAATAAGGAAGCATTTCCTTGTGTGCGACCATGGACCCAGCTGTCAGCCTCTCCACGCACAGTCTACTTCCGATGGTGTCGTTCGTTGACCACATTGACCACTCCGTGCCGAGCGCATCCAAGGTGGTGGACAATGGCGAGGCCCCGGACAACAACGAGTCGGAGATGGGAAGACGCGGGAGTAGAGTCGCAGACAGAGAGGTGTACGAGGGTTAACTGGTTCTGGTGCGGTGTGGTTTGGCAGTCGGTGGAGAAGAACAAGAGGTGTGGAGGGGTGGAGGGATGGCCTGGCCAACGGTGGAGTAGCGCTTCACAGCGAAGCGTGCTAAGTAGAGCTGCTAGCAGCAGGAGGCGGGAGCAGGTGGTCCCGGCGGCGCTAGAGGAAGAAGACAAGAGATTGAAGATGGATGCCGGTCGTTGGTTGTAAATCCAATGGCTAACGATGTCAGAATCATTTGTTGACTAAGTTGAAAACGACTTGCATTGGCTTCGACCTATTGGCCCACATTTCAGCCTTCAAAAATGTGGCACGTATTCAACCCATTTTTTCAGAATTTACAGTCTTTTTTTTGCAAGGTAGATTTTACAGTCCATTTGATCTCTTTTTTTTGAATTACAGTCCATTAGCTGGGCTGGGTGAACAAATAATGTAGCGTCCATGCGGCCCATTTATGTTTTTCCTAAAAAATTACAGACCATTTGCACTTTCTCGAAATACACGATTTTGCTGGGCTTATTCTAATTATAACGTTGGGGTGGGCGCAGCAATGTTATCAAAAAATAAACAGGGGCTGAGCATTTTGTTATATATATATTTAAATAATAAGTGATATATTATTAAATTGGTCCTTAAACCTTACCAAGCTTTTGTACACAATCACCAGGATTTTCGTTGCCAAAAAAATCTAGGATTTTATTGTTAAGAAATTATTTTTATAAGTTAATAAGATGTGGCATATTGTTTTCTTACATATGTAAGCATCTGTTAAATACATGATGACAATAACAATAATATATAATAACATATAAAATAATTTAAATATATATAATATAGTTAGAAGGTAAACATAAGTTGGATCAGGCATTCCTATTCTTATATAGAAAAATAGAACAGACCTCTGCGTTTTCTTCAAAAAATAAATAAATAAATTGGGTTGCCAATGTTTCAGGAAAAATAAAACCTTGGATGGGAGGTCCATAGGCCCGTCGATACATGACGGCCCTCAAGATAATACAAACAGGCCTATGAACCTCTCATCCGAGGTCATGGGCTGCGCATGTTAAAAAAGAAAGCCTAGACGGGGTAGCCCAAAACCCAGCTGATACTTGCTGCCCTAGTGATAATAAATGATACCTGCCAGCTCCCCGGCTTCATTGTGAATTTATCTCCTATAGTAACTACGTTGAAGCACCTAAAAAAATGTAACTATGTTGACAAACCCGTGGGCCCCAACGTCAGTATAGCATTAGGAGGAAGTATTTTTTCGATGAGGCACTTGCTTGTGTATGGCCATAGACTTAGTGGGTCCCGACTATCCGCCTCTCCACGTACAGTCCTCTCCAGATTCCTCTCGTTTGTTTAGCATGTTCACAATGGCAGACAGCGGCGTCGGGCGAGCGCACAAAGGCGCGGGAGAAGATCCGACCACCTGAGGAAGTGCCTTATTAGTAATGAAACAATTGAACTAGCCTAGTGGCCGAGTGACACTACCCGATAGCTGTTCCGCCCGGGTTCGATTCCACCTGTGCAGAGAAAATATTTCCAATTTTTTTGCCTCTGCCTTTATTGACATGTGGTTCCCAATTGTCATCTACGCACACCATGTCGAACACTTGCCAAAACTTTGTCCCTTGTTTTCTCTGTTTTTCGCACACTCGATATTGTGTGGGCATCTTGAAAATAGCATATCTTTTTGACTGTGCATCATATGAAGATGTGCTATGCATGAATGTTGATCATCATGATGTTAACTGGCTGGTAGTTCCAGTTTCGACCATGAATAAAACTTCCAGCATGATGTTAACACTGTTTGAAAAGGCCGTGTTAATATAAATGCTCTGCCTCTGAAAGTTGCAGTTTCTTATCTGAAACTAGACTTGGAGTTTTTTATCTGAAACTGAAACTTGCAGTTTCTTCTCTGAGAATCACCTGTCAGCGACCGAAAGGCAGGGGAACCTCTCCTCTCCATCATCTCCATTCCAAAACCACCGTCTCACCTCTCCCTCTTCTCCATTTCAAAACCACCCCCTCTCCTCTCCATCATCTCCATTCCAAAACAACCGTCTCGCCTCTCCCTCTTCTCTATTGCAAGACCACCGTCTCTCCTCCCATCTTCCAAAGCTAGCACTGGACCACTCAGAAGGACATCTATGGAGGGGATGCAGCAGTGAATCAGGCAGATCGCCGGCGGCGACCAGGCAAAGTTAGCCAGGTTGAAGGAGATCCTTATTTGGTTTGACAATGAGTGGGAGATTTCGAGGACGGTGAGGGCCATGTGGCAATGTATGTGAAAGAGCGAGACAGCGGCGATGAGGGCGGCGATGTACTCCTCGGCGGCAATCACACCGTAGTCCTTCGAGTTCATCGAGTATCTCCTCTGGGCGATGGAGCAGACAGATTCGCCCGAGGCGAAAGTCAGGCGGAGGTGGTGGGCGTACAGGTCGAAGGTCGAGCACCCAAAGGATAACGAATCGATCGAGTACGGTGTGCCGTTCGTGAGGGTGCAGAGCCAGCCAGAGCCACAGGAGTATTTGTTCTCCCACTACAAGAGGAGGCCGGATGGCGCGACGTCGCTTCCCCGCCGTTCTCCACGGTTCCCTCGACGCTTGCCTCGTTTCAACGGCGTCGGTAGGGTTTAAGGTAAGCTTCGCACTAACCTAATCTGCCATCTGCTCATGCTTACAATTAGTGTGACAACTAATAAAAATCATGATTACAATCAGTCTCAGAGTACTATGCCAATCACCCTAAAATAGCTCTGGACCTTCGGGTCAAAGTTGTGACACTGTGTACAAATAAAGAAAAATAGATTGGTGCTTCTTTCAGAAAATAGTACACCCCTAGAAAACTGCCGATATAAGCTACTAGTATTTTTTTAAAGTCTAAGCTACTAGTATTTGGTTAGAGGATTTGCTGCCAAGAAAGATCCATCCACAGTGAGCGCCACACATCCCACTGATGGTGGTGGATGCAAATGCTTAGATGAAGCAGGGTTGGTGTTGGTAATTTTTACTTGGCACCTCGCACTCTGCATATATGCCGGTTCCATCTGTACATTTGTGCAGTTCCACCAAAATGGAGCTAAATAACCCTGTTTGCACAGATAATGAAAAGGCGTGATTACATTATAGTGGCACTAGTTGACGAAACATACACTAATAAACAGAAGAAAATATTACATCATACTGGAAATCGACCCAAGTCTCCCCGATACACCTTCTGCCAGTGATGAACATCAGTGTACATCGGTAGTACAAGGAGGGGCCTTGAGACATTCAGATCTCTATTTTTGTGCAGATCAACTAAAATTAAGCACCCCAGTTTGCAGAAACACTTAAACATTAACAATGGGACTAGTTGATGAAACATACATTAACAAAGAGAAGCACTTTCTTTATCTACATTGGAAATGAAATGATAGAGAGGACACTCGCTCTATTTTAACTGTATTATTACTTCATTTTATCAGTGACACTAGGGTCGAGCAGGTGGCAAACAAGGTGTACTGTGCATCGCAAGGATGAAGGCCGGGGGTGCTTAGACTGGGATGCTGAAGCTGGCTCTTTCAGTCCCTATCTCCCCCCTGATGTTTTCGTGATAGCATTTGAGTTGTAATCCAAACTTGGTTGAGCTGGTGCTGCGTCCCCCTACCTGCCTAGCTTATGTGGCGAACTTGTCTCCTGCTAGTACTCAGTCCGTTCTAGTAGTAGTTGCATAACTGCCCGTTTACACTGAGATGTTGTCGGATAATGGTTCTCTATGGTTGGGTTTCTTTATTGAAATCGGAGGGAACCCCCTCTTTCGATATATAAAAAAACAGTGGCACTAGCGGTGCCAAAACATTGCCTCAAATTAATAGTGCCACTAGATTAAGGTGCAAAATAATAACATTACCGCTTTATCATGGCAGTGCCAAAACAGCAGGATCAACATGCAGGATCTTTGGCAAATGGTCAGACCAAAAAGGAACATACCTCATGATGGGAACCATATCTGCAGTCAACGCCATCGTAGAAGGGATGACACCAGTCACCGACATGGATGATTCAATTCATGGGACCTTTTGGTGCAGTTCACCTAAAATGAAGCAATGTCCCATGAGCTAGCAACTTCTTCTTCTTCTTCTTTTTAAGAAAAGGGCTCTAGCCCCGGTTCCATTTCCATCAGAAAACGAAACCCACAGAGCTTCTTCTTCATTAGTTGCAATAAAATTGAGCAACATCAAGGTTGGTCGTGAAGCTCCTGGAGAGTAGGCGGACCAGGACAGTTGCATCTCTAACGAAAAGAAGCAACTTATCTTAATGGGAAATTTAGCAGGACATGAAAAAAAGTGCCATTGATTCATATTATTGGAGGCATTACATTGAAAACAACATTGGTTTAACGTGTCCTTACTTTTAACAGTGCGACTACTACATTTTACCAGTGGCATTACATAAGAGCGACTCCGGGAAACAAACATCAGAAGAGGATATCTGGGTTGGTCCCATTTTTGTTCGGTATATAGCCACCTTATACTGTGTGAGGCTAGCAAATCTAGTGCTGGACTTACTCTGTTGACTTGTCCCCCAGCCCTCACTTTCTTTCCTTTTTCAACCAATAGATCGGGTTTATATTGAGTTTGTACTGCGTTCCCATCATTTCCCTATTAGACCTAGATACCAGTTGGATAGCCAGTCTCTGCTACTTTTCGCCCCCATTATTTCCTCTTTCGACCAAGTCCTAGATCCAGGTAACAAATCTCCCCCCACCCCCACCCCCCTTCTTCCTTGTTTGAACCAAATACTACTAGATTCGAGTGCATGAACTAGTTTTACCTCTTAACAGTAAAAAATTAGGTGGTTTTCGAACAGCCGATC
Source organism: Triticum urartu (assembly GCF_003073215.2). Taxonomy (NCBI): domain Eukaryota; kingdom Viridiplantae; phylum Streptophyta; class Magnoliopsida; order Poales; family Poaceae; genus Triticum; species Triticum urartu. The sequence continues at coordinate 291,370,115 of NC_053022.1, forward strand.
GATCCTATCTACACGAGGGGGGCTGAGAAATAGTAAAAGATACAAATGCAGCGACGTCAGGAGCTCGGGAAGTAGAGCAAGGACGGTTTCGAAGGAAGTTATACCTGAGGGTCGCCGGGTTGTCGTTAGGTGGGCGGCGGGAGGCTGGATCTGCACACACTACGGCAGCGAGGAAGAAGGGGTAGGAGGCTGCTACCTCTTGAGCACTGCGTTGGATTTACCCGAAGAGGAAGGGATGATGCAGCAAAGTAGCATAAGTATTTCCCTCAGTTTTTGAGAACCAAGGTATCAATCCAGTAGGAGGCTACGCTCGAGTCCCTCGTACCTACACAAAAACAATAGCTCAACGCAACCAACGCGCTTAGGGGTTGTCAATCCCTTCATGGTCACTTACGAAATTGAGATCTGATAGAGATGATAAATAATATTTTTGGTATATTTGGTATAGAGATGCAAAGTAAAAAGTAAAAGCAAAGTAAAAGCAAAGCAATAATAAAGTGATGGAGATTGATATGATGAGAAAGAGACCCGGGGGCCATAGGTTTCACTAGTGGCTTCTCCCAAGAGCATAAGTATTCTACGGTGGGTGAACAAATTACTGTTGAGCAATTGACAGAATTAAGCATAGTTATGAGAATATCTAGGTATGCTCATGTATATAGGAATCACGTCCGAGACAAGTAGACCGAAACGATTCTGCATCTACTACTATTACTCCACTCATCGACCGCTATCCAGCATGCATCTAGAGTATAAAGTTAAAAACAGAGTAACACCTTAAGCAAGATGACATGATGTAGAGGGATAGTTTCATGCAATATGATAAAAACCCCATCTTGTTATCCTCGATGGCAACAATACAATATGTGCCTTGCTGCCCCTTCTGTCACTGGGAAAGGACACCGCAAGATTGAACCCAAAGCTAAGCACTTCTCCCATGGCAAGAACAACCAATCTAGTAGGCCAAACCAAACTGATTCGAAGAGACTTGCAAAGATAACCAATCATACATAAAAGAATTCAGAGAAGATTCAAATATTATTCATAGATAGACTGGATCATAAACCCACAATTCATCGGTCTCAACAAACACACCGCAAAAGGAAGATTACATCGAATAGATCTCCACAAGAGAGGGGGAGAACATTGTATTGAGATCCAAAAAGAGAGAAGAAGCCATCTAGCTACTAGCTATGGACTCGTAGGTCCAAAGTAAACTACTCACACTTCATCGGAGGGGCTTGGATGATGATGTAGAAGCCCTCCGTGATCGATGCCCCCTCCGGCGGAGCTCCGGAACAGGCCCCAAGATGGGATCTCGTGGATACAGAAAGTTACGGCGGTGGAATTAGGTTTTTGGCTCCCCTCCTGATCGTTTGGGAATACGTGGATATATATGGGAGGAAGAAGTACGTCGGTGGAGCTTCAAGGGGCCCACGAGGCAGGGGGCGCGCCCTCCACCCTTGTGACCACCTCCTGGCTTTCTTGACGGAGGGTCCAAGTCTCCTGGATCTTATCTAATGAGAAAATCACGTTTCCGAAAGTTTCATTCCGTTTGGACTCCGTTTAATATTCCTTTTCTTCGAAACCCTAAAACAGGCAAAAAAACAACAATTCTGGGTTGGGCCTCCGGTTAATAGGTTAGTCCCAAAAATAATATAAAAGTGGATAATAAAGCCCAATAATGTCTAAAATAGTAGATAATATAGCATGGAGCAATCAAAAATTATAGATACATTGGAGACGTATCAAGCATCCCCAAGCTTAATTCCTGCTCGTCCTCGAGTAGGTAAATGATAAAAACAGAATTTTTGATGCGGAGTGCTACTTGGCATAATTTTAATGTAATTCTTATAAATTGTGGTATGAATATTCAGATCCGAAAGATTTAAGACAAAAGTTCATATGGACATAAAAATGATAATACTTCAAGCATACTAACTAAGCAATTATGTCTTCTCAAAATAACATGGCAAAAGAAAGTTCATCCCTACAAAATCATATAGTTTAGTCATGTTTCATTTTCGTCACACAAGAATGCTCTCATCATGCACAACCCCGATGACAAACCAAGCAATTGTTTCATACTTTAGTAATCTCAAACCTATAAACTTTCACGCAATATATGAGCGCGAGCCATGGACATAGCACTATGGGTGGAATAGAATATAATGAAGGGGGGTTATGTGGAGAAGACAAAAAGGAGAAAGTCTCACATCAACGAGGCTAATCAATGGGCTATGGAGATGCCCACCGATTGATGTTAATGCAAGGAGTAGGGATTGCCATGCAATGGATGCACTAGAGCTATAAATGTATGAAAGCTCAACAAAAGAAACTAGTGGGTGTGCATCCAACTTGCTTGCTCATGAAGACCTAGGGCACTTGAGGAGGCCCATTGTTGGAATATACAAGCCAAGTTCTATAATGAAAAATTCCCACTAGTATATGAAAGTGATAACATGAGAGACTCTCTACTATGAAGATCATGGTGCTACTTTAAAGCACAAGTGTGGTAAAAGGATAGTAACATTGTCCCTTCTCTCTTTTTCTCTCATTTTTTTGGCCTTTCTCTCTCTTTTTTTGGGCCTTCTCTTTTTTATGGCCTTTCTTTTTTTATATTCCTCACTTGGGACAATGCTCTAATAATGATGATCATCACACTTCTATTTATTTACAACTCAATGATTACAACTCGATACTAGAACAAAGATGACTCTATATGAATGCCTCTGGCGGTGTACCGGGATATGCAATGATCCAAGAGTGACATGTATGAAAGAATTATGAACGGTGGCTTTGCCACAAATACTATGTCAACTACATGATCATGCTAAGCAATATGACAATGATGAATGTGTCATGATGAACGGAATGGTGGAAAGTTACATGGCAATATATCTCGGAATGGCTATGGAAATTCCATAATAGGTAGGTATGGTGGCTGTTTTGAGGAAGATATAAGGAGGTTTATGTGTGAAAGAGCGTATCATATCACGGGGTTTGGATGCACCGGCGAAGTTTGCGCCAACTCTCGATGTGAGAAAGGGCAATGCACGGTACCGAAGAGGCTAGCAAGGATGGAAGGGTTAGAGTGCGTATAATCCATGGACTCAACATTAGTCATAAAGAACTCACATACTTATTGCAAAAATCTACAAGTCATCAAAAACCTTGGCACTACGCGCATGCTCCCAGGGAGATAGATTGGTAGGAAAAGACCATCGCTCGTCCCCGACCGCCACTCATAAGGAAGACAATCAAATAACACCTCATGTTTCAAATTTGTTGCATAATGTTTACCATACGTGCATGCTTCGGGACTTGCAAACCTCAATACAAGTATTTCTGAATTTCACAACTACTCAACTAGCATGACTTTGATATTATTACCTCCATATCTCAAAACAATCATCAAGCATCAAACCTTTCTTAGTATTCAACACACTCATACGAAAGTTTTATTATTAATCTTGCATACCAAGCATATTAGGATTTTAAGCAAATTACCATGCTATTAAGACTCTCAAAATAATCTAAGTGAAGCATGACAGAACAATAGTTTCTATAAAACAAATCCACCACCGTGCTCTAAAAGATATAAGTGAAGCACTAGAGCAAAACTATAAAGCTCAAAAGATATAAGTGAAGCACATAGAGTATTCTATCAAATTCCAAATCATGCATGGCTCTCTCAAAAGGTGTGTACAGAAAGGATGATTGTGGTAAACTAATAAGCAAAGACTCAAATCATAAAAGATGCTCCAAGAAAAACACATATCATGTGGTGAATAAAAATATAGCTCCAAGTAAAGTTACCGATAGAAGTAGACGAAAAAGGGGATGCCATCCAGGGCATCCCCAAGCTTTGGCTTTTAAGTGTCCTTAGATTATCTTTGGGGTGCCATGGGCATCCCCAAGCTTAGGCTCTTGCCACTTCTTGTTCCATAATCCATCAAATCTTTACCCAAAACTTGAAAACTTCACAACACAAAACTTAAAGTAGAAAATCTCGTGAGCTCCGTTAGCGAAAGAAAACAAAAGACCACTTCAAGGTACTGTAATGAACTCATTATTTATTTATATTGGTGTTAAACCTAATTTATTCCAACTTCTCTATGGATTATAAACTATTTTACTAGCCATAGATTCATCAAATAAGGAAACAACACACGAAAAACAGAATCTGTCAAAAACAGAACAGTCTGTAGTAATCTGTAGCTAGCACAAGATCTGGAACCCCAAAAATTCTACAATAAATTTATGGACGTGCATAATTTATCTATTAATCATCTGCAAAAATAATGAACTAATTAGCACTTTCCAAATAAAAATGATAGCAGTTCTCGTGAGCGCTAAAGTTTCTGTTTTTTACACTAAGTTCAACAAGACTTTCCCCAAGTCTTCCCAGCGGTTCTACTTGGCACAAACACTAATTAAAAACAAAAAAACACAACCAAAACAGAGGCTAAATAATTTATTTATTACTAAACAGGAGCAAAAAGCAAGGAATAAAAATAAAATTGGGTTGCCTCCCAACAAGCGCTATTGTTTAACGCCCCTAGCTAGGCATAACAAGCAAGAATAGATCTAGGTATTGCCATCTTTGGTAGGCAATCCATAAGTGGCTTTCATGATAGATTCATATGGTAATTTTATTTTCTTTATACGGAAGTGTTCCATGCCCTTTTTTAATGGAAATTTAAATCTAATATTCCCTTCCTTCATATCAATAATTGCACCAACCGTTCTAAGGAAAGGTCTACCGGGAATAATAGGGCAAGAAGGATTGCAATCTATATCAAGAACGATAAAATCTACGGGCACATAATTCCTATTTGCAACAATAAGAACATCATTAATTCTTTCCATAGGTTTCTTAATAGTGGAATCCACAAGATGCATGTTTAGAGAGCAATCATCAAAATCACGGAAATCTAGCAAATCACACAAAGTTTTGGGAATAGTAGAGACACTAGCACCCAAATCACACAAAGCATGAAACTCTTAATTTTTAATTTTAATTTTACTAGTAGGTTCCCACTCATCATAAAGTTTTCTAGGGATAGAAACTTCCAATTCAAGTTTTTCTTCATAAGATTGCATTAAGGCATCAACGATATGTTTAGTAAACGCTTTATTTTGACTATAAGCGTGAGGAGATTTTAGCACGGATTGCAACAAGGAAATACAATCAATCAAAGAGCAATTTTCATAGTTAAATTCCTTGAAATCCATAATAGTAGTTTTAGCAACATCTAGGGTTTTAATTTCTTTAATCCCACTTTTATCAAATTTAGCATCAAGATCAAGAAATTCTGAATTCTTAGAATGCCTTCTAGGTAAAGGTGGGTCATATTCGGTCCTATCATTATCAAGATTCATATTGCAAAACAAAGATTTAATAGGGGACACATCAATAACTTTTAGATCTTCATCATTATTTTCATAGGAATCCGGTTTAGCGGCCATCTTATTGACTAAGGTAGCTTGCATATCCGAAATTTCAGCAGTTAATTTTTCAAGATGGGCAATTTGGGATCTTATACCATCAAATTCTTTAGACATATCATTGAGCTCTTTATTCATATAATTCATGGAACTTTTTTGTTCCTTAAGCTCATTTCTAAAGAAATTATTATGCTCAAATTGTAAAACCATAAACTTCCTGATGTTGTTTTCGATCTCCTCTAACCTTTTAAGGTGAAGATCACTGAATCTAGGAAGAGCCATCGCGACAAACAAGCAATCCAACACACGAGCAAACAAAAAGCAAACAGGCAAAAAGAGGCAAATAGAGAAAGAGAGGGAGGATAGAGAGAGAGGGCAAATAAAACGGCAAGGGTGAAGTGGGGGAGAGGAAAATGAGGGGCAAATGGCAAATAATGTAATGCGGGAGATAGGGATTGTGATGGGTACTTGGTATGTTGACTTTTGCGCAGACTCCCCGGCAACGGCGCCAGAAATGGCTCGTTGTCAGGAGTCAAATCTTGACTTGCGCGAACCTCCCCGGCAACGGCGCCAGAAATTCTTCTTGCTACCTCTTGAGCACTACGTTGGATTTCCCCGAAGAGGAAGGGATGATGCAGCAAAGTAGCGTAAGTATTTCCTCAGTTTTTGAGAACCAAGGTATCAATCCAGTAGGAGGCTACGCTCGAGTCCCTCGTACCTACACAAAAACAATAGCTCAACACAACCAACGCGCTTAGGGGTTGTCAATCCCTTCACGGTCACTTACAAAAGTGAGATCTGATAGAGATGATAAATAATATTTTTGGTATTTTTGGTATAGAGATGCAAAGTAAAAAGTAAAAGCAAAGCAATAATAAAGTGATGGAGATTTATATGATGAGAAAGAGACCCAAGGGCCATAGGTTTCACTAGTGGCTTCTCTCAAGAGCATAAGTATTCTACGGTGGGTGAACAAATTACTGTTGAGCAATTGAAAGAATTAAGCATAGTTATGAGAATATCTAGGTATGATCATGTATATAGGCATCACGTCTGAGACAAGTAGACCGAAACGATTATGCATCTACTACTATTACTCCACTCATCGACCGCTATCCAGCATGCATCTAGAGTATAAAGTTAAAAACAGAGTAATGCCTTAAGCAAGATGACATGATGTAGAGGGATAGTTTCATGCAATATGATAAAAAACCCATCTTGTTATCCTCGATGGCAACAATACAATACGTGCCTTGCTGCCCTTTCTGTCACTGGGAAAGGACACCGCAAGATTGAACCCAAAGCTAAGCACTTCTCCCATGGCAAGAACAACTAATCTAGTAGGCCAAACCAAACTGATTCAAAGAGACTTGCAAAGATAACCAATCATACATAAAAGAATTCAGAGAAGAATCAAATATTATTCATAGACAGACTAGATCATAAACCCACAATTCATCGGTCTCAACAAACACACCGCAAAAAGAAGATTACATCGAATAGATCTCCACAA